>NC_043019.1:2504230-2544230 GCF_006345805.1 Octopus sinensis
GTACGGTCAAAGACATTTCAGCTTGACTATCTCGTCCATTTTTCGAAGACATAGAGTATCTTGGATGACATTATCCAATGTGCCCACTCTTTTTACATTTATTTTTAGTCCGTAGCGCAGCGGTTTCCTGCTGGCGCACCATAGAGATAAATGCGGGGGTTTAAGATATAAATAACAGAATTACCAAAAAATGTTGAAGTCCACATTTTAAAAATGGAAGAGGGCGGAAAACGCGAAAGAAACGCACTTAGACCCTAGTAAATTTTCCTCTGGAGCTTATATAGGATCTTTTCGGTTTGAACGGAAGTTTTTAACATAATTTCTAGGTAACTAAAAAAATTTAAACTTTGTATACTGGTAGAATGTGTTTATAAGACATCTTTTTCTCTTGGCTTTATTGAGAAAATTTTATAGTTTGTAAGATATTTGTTGTCTTTTTTTCTTCAATTTCTGCAATTTCAACCAATCAATGACCGTCTATTGAGGTGAAAACATTCTGTGCCGTATGAATTTGTCCCTCGTTTAAGAAACAGATTGGGTTTATTTACATTTGTGAAGAAAAAAAGATACCCTTCCCCTACCCCTAACCAACCCTAACCCTAAAAGAGATTGAAATGCAATATATCGATTCTAGGGTCATCATTATGGGTGACAATTTCATATGACACCGCTAGAAAAAACTGCCGTTCAAACCGAAAAGATCCCTTATATAACCTCTTATGGAATATAAAGCAAGACTGTAACGTACTTTAAGCATTGCGACTATACATAGGTTAATCACGCCGACAACGTCTGTTTCCACCATCTGTAATGAACAGTTCGTCTCTGTATCATCTATGTTTATCGAGGTCAAAAAGGTTGATTATTTGCACAGTTTCATTACTGAATTCTGGGTGTTTAAATCCGTTAATTAAACTGATTTAATTCTCGCCATGGTTTCTTTAACTGAAACTAGCGAGATAAAAACGTAATTCCTTCTGCCAGCATACAAGACTGCTGGGAACCTTGGAAAATTTAAATGCATAACCGTGAAATTCAAGAAAAATATTCTATCCATATTTACTACTGAATATTGTAAAAGTTTGCCTTTTTTGGCAGTTGTTATTTTAAACCCCGGTTTAGAACTGGTCGAGGATCTTTTCGGTTTGAACGGCAGTTTTTTTCTAGCGGTGTCATATGAAATTGTCACCCATAATTATGACCCTAGTATCGATCTATTGCATTTCAATCTATTTTAGGGTTAGGGTTGGTTAGGGGTAGGGTATCTTTTTTTCTTCACAAATGTAAATAAAACCAATCTGTTTCTTAAACGAGGGACATATTCATACAGCACAATGTTTTCACTCAATGGACGTCAGTGATTGGTTGAAATTGCAGAAATTGAAGAAAAAACAACAAATATCTTATAAACTATAGAATTTTCTCAATAAAGCAAAGAGAAAAAGGTGTTTTATAAACACATTCTACCATTATACGAAGTTTAAAATTTTTAGTTACCTAGAAATTATGTTAAAAACTGCCGTTCAAACCGAAAAGATCCCTGGTCAAAATTACTGATAATCAAAGGAATTCCAGCTATGACCGTCTTCCTTAAAAGAAAAAGCTCTGCATTGTCTAATTTTATTCAAGATAGAAGAGCGGGATTTGCGGGAGATTTGGCTACAATTTTTCGTGATTCGAACGACAAAGCAGAGACTCCTTCGTTGGATTCTGTAGCAATATGTTAATCACAGCAGTGTCTCTAAGGAAAGTAAAACCGAAACATATTTTATCAAAACACATTAAGGGTTTACTAAATTACCAAAATCTGACAAGGGATTGGTTAGTAATCTTTCACTGAAAAAAATTATGAAAAGTTTTGAAGGACTTTTTAAAATTTTTTTGTTTTGCTTTTTTCTTAACACACTCAGATCTTATCAAGCCTTATAAAACACCATCCCAAAGTTATTTACTATGTACTCGCATCAGCTGTCACTTAACCAAAACGTGAATTAGGTTGAAATACGAGCGAACATTTGCGTTGACATAAGGAAAAAGTGTGGGATGTCTTCCTTCCGCTAAACTATCATCGGTTTCATTAGGTACATTACGATGCTAAATTTCAGCTTTCATTTTCTAAATAATTATGGGAGTAACTACGAGAATAGTTTCAATATAAATATATGAAATATAGTATAATAATTTCTTACATAAGCATAAAACCAGAAATATAGTCGAAGTGCGACATTCGAGTTTATCGACTTCAGTTTTTCAAAGGTACTTTATTTTATCGATCGCGAAAAATTACAAAGTTGAGCACAAGGGGATTTCAACCCAGATCATAAAGAGCATTCAAGGGTCTAGAGAGTTGATTAAGTCCACGACTTAAGAATAGAAACGGCTCCTCTATCGAACTTCCAGAGTTTCTGTCTACCAGATTTCATTCACAAGGCTTAGGTTAACCTGGACCTGTAGTAGAAAGCGCTTGATCGAGGTGCCGTGCAGTGGGGTCGAACCTAAAACATTATGTCAGCGACGCAAACTTTTTACAGTGATGTCTTCATCTAAATCGTGAAAGCTTATTGAATAGCTGTGGTAAAGATCCGTCTTCCTTTTCCTATTGAATTAATGTAAATTCTAATTCACAACAGCCCCATTTTGTTACTCTAAACATGATTATTAATCATTTAAAATTAAAGGTGGCGAAATGCGTGGCCGTATTTCCTCTGCCGTTACGTTCTGAGTTCAAATTCTGCCGAGGTTGACTTTGCCTTTCATCCTTTCGGGGTCGATTAAATAAGTACCAGTTACGCACTGGGGTTGATATAATCGACTTCATCCGTTTGTCTGTCCTTGTTTGTCCCCTCTGTGTTTAGCCCCTTGTGGGTAGTAAAGAAATATATATTAATCATTTAAAATTATTCTCACTTTATGTGACTTTCTTAGATTGTTTATCACTTACATTTCCTAAATTTCTTTACAGATTTTACCCGGTCAACACGTTAACATATTTACAACTAGCTTAGGACTGAGTCAAGCCATTTACACACAAAATAATTAAAACACGGCAATATATCCAGTCAAATTGATATCTTATCTAACGTAAACTAATGAGCGATAGGCTGGCAGATATTTTATAGTATTTAGTTGCGTGGCTTCACATTTTGAGTTCAAATTTCACCAAAGTCGACTTTAGATTGCATTCTTTCGAAGTGGAGAAAAGAATACCAACTGAACTAATCAAATAGACAATACCATCCCTAAATAGATAAAGCAATGCATCGAATTTAGAAATCAATATATTCGAATTACATAAATATAGTAACATTTATACGAAGCAAATTTTTCAGTCTTCAGTGTGAAACGCTTTGGAAGTTATCGCAGGTCTTTATACGACCTCATGATCTCAAGTCACTGAGGTATTCACCAGGTTTAAACATCACTTTAAGCTATAAAATATATATATATTCCCGCAATAGAATTCGAACTCAGCACTGAAATCAAAATATATTTAGGAAAATATTACACTATCTTTTTTGTTTACCGAAACAACTATTACCGACTCATGGGAGTCTAGGTGGGGGCTATTAAGAATAGCGTAAACTATTGAAAGGTGAGCTACTGAATATGTCTACGAATAGTTAAGTGTCTTTGACTAAAGCAGCCTACCAGATAATTAATCCTCAAACTATACCTCCGAGAGGAGTCAGAAGTAGTTTTCAAATAATTTCTACTTCACTAGTCCCAATTTCTGGCTTCCTAATTCCCCAGATTGTAATTCCATCGATTACTATGAGTGGTGCGCAGTTGAGAAAGACACCAACCGCTCTTCTTGTGACACCAAGGCCGAGCTGGAGACCAAGATCAAGGAAGAGTTCGGAAATCTTCACAGGTACACAGTGAAGAACAAATGCGCCAGGTTCCGGAGCCGTGCTGGAAGCTGTTGGCGGCTGCTTTTAATAAACTGTTATTACCCAGGTACAATCTAGTTGATCATTTTTATTGGATATTTTTCTTTTTATGCAAAGTTTCAAATTTAGTCCGATCACCTCATATGTGTGTGTGTGTGTGTTTACGCATGAAAATGAGTCTACAGTAGACGTTTGCGCATGTGTACGATGGTACAATTCTGCAAGTACGTGATTGCAGTGAAAGCAAACTAATGTAGTGCAAAAGTTCTCTCGTTATAAAAAGTTTTATACTGTTCTAGTTACGCTATGAAATCATAAAAGTATAGAACTTTAAATAACTGTTGGCTTCAAAGACAAGCAGCGGTGAATTGTTGCACCTTTTGACTGTTATTGCTTAGAAATAATGGATATCATATCACCTCGATGCAGGTCAGCTATTAGTTAAATGACCCCGTTAAAAATGTGCTGCTTAACATGTAGTATTTACTACTGCTGGTGCTTTCAACTGCTACTGATATGTACTGCCACTAATATGGAGTAGGTGTGTTCTGAGCATGACTTTAAATTGCAGCCGGTAGTGAGGCCTTAGTTCGGGGGATTTTTTTTTTGTTTTAGAGGTGTATGGAACTATCTCTTATTCACTATTGTTCCTAGGTTGACTCTGACCCGAAATAGTAGCACCTGTCAGGGTCCTAGCTATGGATGAGATCCAGCGGACTCTGCGAAAGAAACCTTCAATGGGGGTGGGAGGAGGTAGCAGCAGCAATGCATTGTGGAGTGCAGATGGCAAAATGAAACCAGTTTTGCCACTTGACTGAAGATGGTCACGGACAAAAGAATGAGACTGACGATATGCAACTCTTCTTCACTCTGACGTACGAACATGTGTTAAAAAAAACAACGTATTATTGCTTCCTAATACAACAGCAAGGTCAGGCGGTGAGCAGGCAGAATCGTCGGCACGCCGTGTTTGATGCTTCGTGTTTTTTCGTCTGTGTGGGTTGGGTGGTTCACGGTTGAATTTGCTTTGTATAGTTGTTTGGACTTTTGCTGTTAGCAGCGGTGCTGTTTTTTTTTTTTTAGAAATGGCAAGGAAGAACAGGTATTCTGACATCAGTGAGACGGACCTGTCGACTTCGGAGGCGGAACTGGCGAGAACGGTCAACAGACTGGACATGGCGTTAGAAGGAAAAATGAATTACGCAGGAGTAATTAAGCCAACAAGTAAGGAGGTTAACCTTGCTAAGGTACCGGACGGCCAAAAATGGGTGAAAAATCAACACTTTATGGGAAATAGAGAAATCGGACTCGTTAGTATGTTGGGCAAAATGCTTAGTGGCATTTCGTCCGACTTTGTTTTGAATTCAAATTCCGTCGACTTTGCATTTCATCCTTTTAAGGTCGGTAAAATAAGTACCAGTTGAGCACTGGAGTCGATGTAATCGACTGATACACTCACCCCGAAACTACTGGTCTCCTACCAAAATAGTTGCTGGATATTGATTCGATACAGCTAACGTAGAGCAAGAGTTCATGTCAGTTACTACTGCCGTCAACGATCAGCTAAGTCATTTAAAACTGCGTTACCCTAATCACTGGTTCGTTGAAAAGAATGAATTCATTTTATCTGTAGTTTAAATCTGTTGGTGCGAGTTCACTTCAATGGCTCGCCACACAAATATGGTCGTTACAGTATATACATTATTTATAAGGCGGTGAGCTCGCAGAAACGTTAGCGGTATTTCGTCTGTCTTTACATCCTGAGTTCAAATTCCGCCGAGGTTGACTTTGCCTTTCATTCTTTCGAGGTCGATAATTTAAGTACCAGTTGCGTATTGGGGGGGGGGGGGTCAACCTAATCGACTAGACCCCTCCCCAAAAATTTCGGGCCTTGTGCCTAGAGTAGAAAAGATTATTTATATCTACGCTACATTTTGACTGGTTTACTATATCTTCATCATCAATGTTTTATTTCTGGGTGTATATACTTTAATTCTAAAAACGTAGCCAGAGGGTTAGGACAGCACCCACAACCACTGCATGCCCTCTACGAATGTATACAGCGCTAGAATTGGTACGAACAAGAAGCTTTTATTTTGAAAGTAAGTGTATTAATTTTCTCGCTGGCATTTGGATAATCTACCAGTACTTGAATGGCCTTTGAACATTTCATTCACCTCCATTGCAATAATAATAAAGCTTTGAGCTGTCTTGTAAAAATTTAGTTATTACTGGAATATTTTTCAAAATTCCTTTCTTTTAAAGATTATTGCTAAGGACGACATTACACTTAGTTTAGAAATAGAGTTTCCTAGTTCGATTCCAATCTGTCAACGTGTATACATCCAGGTATAATACATCTGATGACAAGTGGAAATTAATCTGACTATAATGTAATATAAATATTTTTAAAACACTTGCTGAAGAGGAGGCTGAAAATTTACAAAATCTTAATTCTTCTCGGATATTTCGACATTATTTAGAAAATAGTAGATTTTGTTGAGGATATTGTTTTATATAAAAATTATTATTGGCAAGGGATTCTAAGGTAATTTTTTTAATGTCAATTAGATGTCGGTATGTACGAGGGAGTGCTGAGTAAAAAGAAAAATGTAGGAGGATCTCTAAATTATGATTTTATTCAACATATCCCCCCTCTCAAATTTACATACTTATTGCAGCATTCCTTCACTTTTCCTAAGCCCTATAAAAAATCTCGAAATGTTGGGACTCAACAAGACCTTTTGCGACATCTGTTCCACTTCATGTGTCGTTTTTATGTTGTGCTGTAAAAAAAAAATTTGTGTATCATTCGATCCTTCGATTTTTGTTTTCAATTTCATATAATAATTTTTTAAAGATCATTTATATGTAAATTTCATCCGTGTCTCATGACCCCAAATCATGATGTATTGTCCCCCTCTTCGTTAGCCCCTTGTGGGTAATAAAGAAATAGTGGGTAATATAGAAATACAAGACCTTTTGCGACATGTTTGAAGCTAGGAATTTTTCGGCATCCCCTCGTACAGTAATGCAGATCATAATTAAAACTGTTTTCTGTTTCAAGTTCCTCGAACGATTTTAATTGTATATAATCGAACTAGTTGAACCTAAATCAAATATAACTTTCAAAGATACATACGAAAAGAAAAGTATGATTAATGCATCCAATTATTATTTTTATACATATTTCCAAGACTATTTATGTATTTACATTAAGAAAAACAAATACATTGCAAATATATATTTCAACAGCAACAATTTTTAAAGAATGAAATTTTGAAAAATATTTCGGTAATAACTAAACTTTTACAGGACTGCCCAAAGCTTTCATTAATTTTGTTTTAAGCTTCTTCGATGTAAACACTTGATTTTAATCGGAGTATTTTTTTAGGAAATACAGCCAAAACATTCTTTCCCAGATTTTTCTTCCTCTCATCTTAATGTCTTTCTCCTGCAATGTTCTATAAATATTTCCTGTTTCAAATAATTTGATATACCTCTTTACAGACTCATTTTCATTTCAGTTTCATAGATGTCAGGCTTTGATTACTGTTTTTTTTTTATTTCTTTTTGTTTTGCTTGTTTGAGTTTTTTTTTTGTCAATTTAACTAAGTTCATATCCCTGTAATATTATATATATAGGCGTTGTTGTGTGCAAAGCAGCTTGCTTCTTGGGCAAGTGACTTCTATAAACTTGGGCCGACCAAAGCCTTGTGAGTGGATTTGGTAGACGGAAACTGAAAAAAGCCCGTCGTACAACGTGTGTGTGTATGTCCTTGTGTCTGTTCCCCCACCACCACCGGCTGACAACCGGTGTTGGTGTGTTTGTGTGGCGGTTCGGCAAAAGTAACTGACATAATAAGTACCACTTCTGAAAAAAATATACTAGGGTCGATTCGTTCGACTAAAAATTCAAAGCAGTGCCCCAGCATGGCTGCAGTCTAGTAACCGAAACAAGTAAAAAACAAAATATATGTATATAAGACCCTTTTACATGGCTCAGTGATTAGAGCGTCGAGCTTACGATCGTGATGTTGTGAGCTCGAATCCCGGACCGGGCTGTGTGTTGTGTTCTTGAGCAAGACACTTTATTTCACGTTGCTCCAGTTCACTCAGCTGTAGAAATGAGTTGCGACGTCACAGGTACCAAGCTGTATCGGCCCCTTTGCCTTTCCCTTGGATAACACTGGTGGCGTGGAGAGGGGAGGCCGGTATGCATGGGCGACTGCTGGTCTTCCATAAACAATCTTGCCCAGACTTGTGCCTGGGAGGGTAACTTTCTAGGTGCAAACCCACGGTCAGTCATGACCGAAGGGGGTCCTAACATACAGCAGTATTGTTATCCTTTCGAACCCTTTACACATTGCAGCTTGCGATGGTTTCATTCACACCAGAAAACAATCTGGTATTGACATGTAAAGCCATTGTGGAAGTGGTGGGTACAGGATCGGTCGGTTGATATTTGCAAACAACTTGGTACAACTTGGTTCATTAGAAGGTGATCTCCAGCATGCACCAAGTGGGTTCACTGCCGAGGGCTCCAACGATGAACTGAGAATCGGTGTTGCGAAAACTGAGAATTTGGTCCCCTCAAGAAATTCTTCCCAGTCCACTCTGCATGTAAGTGGAGCATCAATGACACAGATGGAAAAGTTTAAGTATCTCGGAACATTCACAGCTGATAGGACGCAAGAAGCTGGACTAGGTGCTAGAATTGCCTGCACTGGCACAAAAGTACACCAGCTCCAGCATTCGAGCCTCAGATGAAAAATTGTTAAAAAAAAAGTCAAGCTTACTATCTTCAATTCGTATTTTTTGCCTGTCCTTACCTATAGTCATAAATGTTGGGTAATAACTCAAAAAAGTACGATTGTGAATACAAGCGGCCGAAAAAGGGTTCCTTCGAAGGATAAAGTTACGTGTTAGGGCGCTCAGCTCAGAGATAAGGGAGTCTCTTCAAGTCGAGCAGTTAATTCTTCGCATTAAGAGGTTACAGCTCCGATACTACGAATATGTGATCAGAACGTCGCAAGAAATAATTCGAAGACGTATTCTTCCCGCTGAGCCAAGTGGCAGGAGACTGAGGAGTAAAGCAAAAACAAGATGGTTTGGTAATAACTATAATCTCAGATGGTCGCATTCTGGAATCCAGCCAGAAAGTATAACGGTGATTGCTTCTGATAGGACCCTCAAGAGGAGATGCTTGAGAACTCTACCTCCCAGGACCTTCCCAGGAATAGTGCGAGGAGAAGATGGACGGGTGGAATTTCAGAGTAAGATGAAATTTTCTTCTATCTGCTTGAATGATGAGGAATGGATCATGCGCCTTGCATGTTTGGTTAACGATTTTGAGAAAGCCATATGCGAGGAAGTAAAATATATATAATGTCTTATTTATATATATTTAACATATTTGCTTGAGTGATCTTCTTAAATTAACATCTATTTTGGCCTACTTTGGTTTAATTATTGGTTGAAATTCAACCCACTACTTCACCACTGCTTCTTCCACGGCTTCGCCGTTGCTTCTTCTCTACTTCACAACTGCTTCACTATTTTCTCCCATGCATTGTCACTGCCTTCCACGGTTTCCCTGCTGCTCCTTTCAATATTCTATCTACCATTACTTTACAACTACCTGATCATTACTTCGCCATTCTTTAACCATATTTCACCACTACGTCGTTATTGCTTTAATAGTACTTCATCCCTATTTAAACATTATTGTATTAGGCCTCACTTTACGACACATTTCTGATGTTCCTTATACAATCAATGCATATATATCAAACTGCCTTAAAATTTCTATATACCGTTGGGTTAAGTTATTGGTTATTTCACTAACATCTGCCTTTCCTATTGTATGTATATATACACTTAAACTTGTGTGTTTTTCTTAAACTATTGCCCTACATTTCAGCTTTGCTTCTATACTGCAATTTCTGGATCTTTTCGGTTTGAACGGCAGTTTTTTTTTTTATAATTTCCACGTAACTAAACACTTTTAAACTTCGTATACTGGTAGAATATGTTTATAAAATATCTTTTTCTCTTGGCTTTATTGAGAAAATTCTATAGTTTGTAAGATATTTGTTGTTGTTTTTCTTCAATTTCTGCAATTTCAACCAATCAATGACGTCTATTGAGGTGAAAACATTCTGTGCCGTATGAATATGTCCCTCGTTTAAGAAACAGATTGGGTTTATTTACATTTCTGAAGAAAAAAAGATACCCTTCCTCCCACCCCTAACCCTAAAACAGATTGAAATGCAATAGATCGATACTAGGGTCATAATTATGGGTGGCAATTTCATATGACACCGCTAGAAAAACTGCCGTTCAAACCGAAAAGATCCTAATTTCTTATACGTTGCATTTCTACTTTTGTTTACATCGTGTCATTACTGTGTTACTTTATTTTCACTCCATTTATCTATGCTTCATCACCCTAAAACGGACAAATTTCCTGTGCCAACATGAAAAGTTTTTGTTTTGTTTTTGAATTTTTCCTATTATCTCTTCAATTCTTTAGAAGTTGATATCCCTCTCCATTTTGTGCTGTTACATGAAGTAACGTATAAACAAATGTCAAACGCTTAGACTGCAGAATGGATTTGTACACTCAAGTTTGTTTTTCTTCTTTAAAGCATTAAGGAATTGTCTATCAAATATTTTTCCTCGGTTCCGTTTTTCCATGTTACATTCGCTTGTGCAAGCTTTTTACTTTCCTTTGTTGAAATTAATTATATTTATTCAGTATTTCTTCCCTTTCTCTATTGTGTTTGTTCTAGAGGAACATTTGTCGCACAAATGGATTATGGACACTCAGCATATAGGATAATAGTGATTATATGTAGCTTTTTGAAAATCTTAAGAGAAAATATTGGATTACATGGGTGTTACCTATTTTAGATGAAATATATTTTAAAGAAAATTTCCATCGACTTTCTCATTAGTCAATAATGTAATGAAAAGTATGTTTCCAATGTTATTTAGATTCCAAATAGTGATATGGAACTAATTAAAATTCATACACACATATGTACTAAAAGTACGGCAGAAAATCAGAACAAATATTATTTTAATAGAGTAGAAAATACTTCGAGTTTGAGAAATTCAGTTGGAAATGTTGATAAAATTCCTTTTCTAAACTCAAGGAATTTTTTCCTTCAATGTTATCTCTGAACATTAGGATCACTCTTGATAGCAACCGAGATATAAATATAATAAAAATGTTTGTTATATCACTATTCATCTTTCATACTGAATTAATAGTTTTTGATAATTTCTTCCATTGTTTATATTAATTAATGTGTCTTATATAATTTTACCATCTCCGGTCTTCCATCACAGCTATAGAAAACACAACCACCAAATAAATATAGTGTAGCGTCCAAAGAAACAGGAAGGAACAACGTCTAATAAAACTTACTCTCTATTAATCTGTAAGTCACCAGGATATCGAATATCCCCAGCGCCATTTCCCGAAGAACAATTTTCCCTCCACAGTATCAGGAAACCATTCTGAAACTTGAAGCTTTTATAGTCGCAACATTTCATTTCTCACAGAATTGGCACTGCTGCTTTCCTTAAATTTCTCTTCTCTTTCCTTTCTTCTCTTCATTAAAGTTTATCTCACTAAATATTTGCTCCAAATAATGTATTAAGATTTGTTATTGTAATTATTATAGAATCTCAGTATGTTGTTACGCACTTTTGTTATTTACTGAATATAATATTTTATAAGCCTCTCAGATATTTCGAAGTATTGTATGATTATGAAGTATGATGTAAGTTATACGCTGGTATAATATCAAAAATTGTTTCATAGATGTAACGATAAAGAATTTTTTTTTAAATAGCAGTTATTTGGAAATGTATTTTAAAATGGCATACCATGAAGGTCATTTCCAACCAGATCTTGACAAACATATCTAAAATATTAGCACTGTGAACGTGACGTTCGCTCTAGCAAAGTAAGCTAGCTATAGAGATTTTCCTGTCTGGGCTAATATTTCTTAATAGAAGCTCTGTTGTTGAATGAAATGACTACGTTTGCAAAAATGTACCTTCGTCAACATATTTGAAGGAGGCGAAATATTTTAGACTGTTTTCCCTTAACAATGACAGCTCAAAGTAATAATGCTTGCATACAGCCTTTTCACTGGAAAATAAATAATAGGCAACTCAAATTTATTACAGCAACAGTATCAAGTTGAATGAGAATAGCCAAAAGCAATTACAAAATGAAATTTAAAAAAGAAAACACTCTCAAATTTGTTTGGAGAAATTATTATTACACGATTCTTAGCACGCCGGACTAAATGCTTAACGACATTTCGTCCGTCTTCACGTTTTGCGTTCAAATTCTGCTGAGGTCGAATTTACCTTTCACCGTTTCGGGGTCGATGAAATAAGTACTAATTGAGGAATGGGGTCGATGTAATCGCCTTACACCCACCCCGAACTTGCTGGCCTTGTCCCAAAATTTGATATTATTATTATTATTATCATCATTAAGGCGGCGTGCTGGCAAAATCGTTAGGCAAAAACAGGCAAGAAGCTTAGTGGCATTTCGTCCGTGTTTATTTACGTTCTGGGTTCAAATTCCGCCGAAGTCCACATTACCTTTCATCGTTTCGGGGACTGTAAAACAAGTATCAGTCGAGTACTGGGGTCGATGTAATCGACTATGTCCCTTCCCCAAATTTCAGGCCCTGAGTAGAAAGGATGGATCTTTTCGCTTTGACCGGCAGATTTTTAAAATAATTTCTTTGTAACTAAACACTTTTAAACTTCGTATACCGGTAGTGTTACACAAAACATATTTTTCTCTTGGCTTTCTTGAGAAAATTCTGTAGTTTGTAAGCTATTTGTTGTTTAATTTCTTGCATTTCGGCAATTTCAACCAATCAATGACGTCTATTGAGGTGAATACAATATCTACCGTATTTTGTCAACAACATTTTCTGGCGGTGTCATATGAATTTGTCACTGTTATTTATGTATTTGTGTAATTGACTTAACTCTCCTCCGAAATCCGATAGTGCGTGTCTTTTTTAAGTATTCTTCCTTTTTTTTGTGCATAATGCTCACTGTTTTTACTATTTCTCAAGGCATTCAGCAACTGAAATCTTAATGGGTAAGCCTATAGGTGACTCTTAGGTTTGGACTGCCCACAGAAACAAAATGGGGATTCCACATTATGACCCCATTTCAGTTTTTTGGTTTCTAAAGAAATAATTAGAAGATATTAAAACAATCATTTCTAACTTAAGGGTGAGGACATATATTTTGTGCGAAAAAACAGTCGATTATATCGACCCAACTACTTAAAGTTTTCGAATGGAGGAAAGGGGAAATCAAGTGCGACGAAATTTGAATTCAGGAAGTCTAGAATTATATGAAAACAGTGCAAGACATTCTTATGGCACTAACTCTGCTAATCCACAGTTCTCATAAAGAATAAAATAGTCCTTTCTAATTCTGGCACAAGGCCGGCAATTTTGAGGGTTGTGGGGAAGCCAATAACATCGACTCCAATGCTCAGGTAGTTCATATTTTATCGATCTCGAAACAATTTTTCAAAGATTTTGTTCAATATTAATTTTTTAGAAAAACTGTCAACTAAAACAATAGGGCGTTAACTTTTGTTCATAATTCTGCAAATAATTAATTTGAATGAAGAATTTTTTATTCAATGTATGTACAATATGTTCTTGAATATCATTTACGTTCAGACTTGCAAAAAGTTTCGCGACTGATTTTTTGATGATATATATTTACTGCACTTCCGTGCTATATTGCGCATCGACCAGTCATTGAACACTTCCAGTAGCTTATCACATTTTCTTCAGAGAAAAGATTGCTAGCACTTTACCCAGCCAATTTCAAGAGAAAGGGCATTCTATGTGTGGTCTCACACGGACGGCCCTTCTCACGGCGTGACCTAGCTAAATCAGAGACTGAAAGAGAGAGCAGAGAGAGAGGGGGGAGAAGAGTTGGAGGTGGAAGCGATTTTCAATATTTGAATGCTATTTTACTTATCAATACAGGAAGGATAAAAGACAAATTTGGCTTCAGTGAGAGAACCGTGACAAATATTGGTTTCAAATTTTGGCTCAAGGCTAGCAAGTTCGGGTGAGTGTGTAAGTCGATTGCATTAGCCCCAGTACTCAGCCAGTAATTATTTTAGCAACACTGAAAGGATGAAGGGCAAAGTCGACCCCGGTGATATTTCAACTCAAAACGTGAAGACGGACGAAATGCCGCTAAGCATTTTACTCGGCGTGCAAACGATTCTTATTTCTTTATTGCCCACAAGGGGCTAAACATAGAGTGGACAAACAAAGACAGACAAACGGATAAAGTCGATTACATCGACCCCAGTGCGTAACTGGTACTTATTTAATCGGCCCCGAAAGGATGAAAGGCAAAGTCGACCTCGGCGGAATTTGAACTCAGAACGTAGCAGCAGACGAAATACCTATTTCTTTACTACCCACAAGGGGTTAAACACAGAGAGGACCGACAAACGGATTAAGTCGATTACATCGACCCCAGTGCGTAACTGGTACTTAAATTTATCGACTCCGAAAGGATGAAAGGCAAAGTCGACCTCGGCGGAATTTGAAATCCGAACGTAACGGCAGACGAAATACTGCTAAACATTTCGCCCGGCGTGCAAACGATTCTGCCAACTCAATGCCCCTAAACCGTGACACATATTGCAAATTATTCTATCTGGTGCTCGACCACTTCGCCGCCCACTTACAAATGTAGGCGGAATTAATTAGAAGTCTTCACAAAATACATGATTATTGATTTTTGAGGTAATAACTAACAAGCAAAATGCTTAGTTTATTATGTTAGTTGATATTTATCACATTAAGTCTTTCAAAGACCACATATGGTTTTTATATTCGTCCCTAAAGTATTTATACGCACTCATTAACTAGTCTTTGACATTACCCGAAATATATAGTGTAATCATTGTCCTTAATGACCGCTACGATTATTCTGTAAGCATTAAGGAGATTAGTGGAATATATTTAAAAGTTACACAAAAACAGACAAATGTCATCTGTAAAGTGGGTAAATAGTAAACTTTTTTAAAATTCCTAATTAATACTAAAGCGTATGAAGAGTTTCATAGGGCTTTATTGACATAGGTTTTTGAATTAGTTATTAGCTAAACTATTTGAACAGTGGTGGAAGCATTCGATGGCGTGCTGATTAAACCAAACACTCTTCTTGTAGCTGGTATATATTTAAAAATAATTAAACGATGACAAGATACAGGAGTGCACAGACACGCATATACACTCTCTTTCCCACTCTCTCTCTCTCTCTCTCTCTCTCTCTCTCTCTCTCGCACATGTATACCTACACATATTTACACATGTTCCCACGTGTATATTGCAAAGGCGTTCTTGTCAATATGTCGTATGTTTATAAACATATTTAAAGTCAATTCATTTGCTCATTTATACACGAAAGTAATACTATGCATATGTGGATAAACATATACATTAAGGGACCCCAAGCTGGCAATATACGAAGATTTAGTGTGAAACCAATCATTAGGGAATTTCGGGGTTTCTCACGGTTGAATACGTTCTCCGCATGTCATCCCTTACCAATATGATTTGCAGAACTAAAATAGCTCTAAGCAATGCATCAGGAAGAAGTCATGAAGATAAAATTCATTTTCGTTTTAGTATAAATGGGCGAGTGTTTAAGATGTTCGCTTCTTAAACCCTCGCCTAAGCGGCTCTACAGCGTACGCATGTTCTCATCGACCTAAGTTTTGTGAATGGAACTAGGAAGACAGCCGCAGTACTGAAGCCTGATATCTAAGTAGACACACACCACATACATACATATATACATAGATACATACATACATACATATATATATATATATCTTGACGTATATTTGCCATTTGAATATGGCTAACCCCTAAGGGTGGATGCTACTGTAGTTTGTAGCCCCAGGAGGACACCTCCTCCAGCTGGCTATAGACACACATTCTGTGCCCTATCAGTATTTGCAAAAGGAAGCCATCCTTCCCGTCTTCAACTTATGATACACACGGACCCGAGTTTCAGGGTATTGACCCGTTATCGGCGTGTGACAATCATAGTTGTCGATGAGATGTCGGTTCCCTTCACAAATACATATACTTTTTCCAGTATCGATTGACACTGATATTGAGAAAATATATATATCTTGTTTCAGTCATTTGACTGCGGTCATGCTGGGGTACGGCCTTGAAGGGTTGTTTTTAGCCGAATAAATTGACCCCATGACTTCTTTTTAAGCCAAGTACTTATTCTATATTACGGGGACGTAAACACACCAACACCGGTTGTCAAGCGGTGGTAGGGAACACACACATTTATATATACATACATATATATATATATATATATATATATATATATATATATATATATACATACACACACACACAGGATTCTTTCAGTTTCCCTCTACCAAAGGTTCCACGCAGTGAGACTGAACCCGAAACCATGTGGTTAGGAAGCAAGCTCTTACCACACAGCCACTCTCCAGCGCCTATTTTCAGTGGCGGACTGGCCAGGTTGCCAGCTTGCCCGATGGAAAGTGGGCCCCTGCACCATTAGGATCCATATATGGGGGCCCATACCATCAAGTTTGAGAATTTTTTTATTGACTCCTGGAAGAATGCATTGTTTCAGCCTGGCTGTGTTTGTAGACAGTTGAAAAGAATAATTTTAACAAAAAACAAAATATAAAAGATGAGAGCATTGTAAGTTGCGGGTGCCCCCCCCCCTTTCTAGTCGCAATTACCTATATATATATTGGCGCGGGGTGTATAAATATGCGTTTGTGTCTGTATATTTTATTTTTGTTTTACTTGGACTTTAACTATGCCGGGGCATCTCCTTCAAGTGTTTAGCCCAGCAAACTGACTCCAGTATTTATTTTTAACTCTGGTACTTATTTTATCGGTCACTTTTTGTCGAACTGGTACGTTGAGGAGATGTAAACGTTATAAACTATTTCACAAAGCAACTATAAATACTTTTAGATTTTAGTTCATATATAATAATTATAAGAATAATTAACTATAAATACGTATCTTAAATTATAATTAACAAAAAAAAATTAGAAATACATACTTTTTAATCAATTATCATATAAACTTCCCCATTATTTCTTAAATAAAATGTATAAGTTAATTTTTCAAAGATATTTATGAACTAAAAAATATTTTAAATTAAAAACGTATAACTTAGCATTTATATGTCTAGATCTAATGTTTCGCTTATTAAGGGAATAACGAAAGTACATATTATTATAATTAAATTCAATAGTAGAAAAAAATAAAATCTTTTCACTACCTATACTATAATATTTTACGTTACAAACTATTTCACAAAGCAACCACACTTAATGCTTTTAGATCATAGTTCACATATTATAATTATAAAAATAAGAATAATTAAATAAATGTACGTATCTAGATTATAATTAACAAAAAATTTTAAAAAATTAAAAATTAGAAACCAATATTTTTTTTAATCAATAAGCATATGAATTGTATACTTATCTGTTCGAAGATATTTAAAAATTAACAGCGTATTACTTAGCGTTCTTAAATTTACTTTGTGAAAAAAGTACAAAATATTATTAAATTCAATAGTACAAAAAATAATAACTTTTCCCTACCTGTACTATAATATTTTACGTTACAAACTATTTACAAATCAATCACACTTAATACTTTAAGATTTTAGTTCACATATAATAATTATGAAATAAGAATAATTAAATAAATGTACGTATCTAAATTATAATTAACAAATAAAGCAATTAGAAATCTATATTTTTTCAATCAATAAATATATAAATAAATGATCATACTTATCTTTCCGAAGATATTTATGAAATAAAATATAAAAAATTTCAAAACTAAAAACGTATTACTTAGTGTTTATAAATTTATTTATGAAAAAAGTACTTAGTATTATTATTATTAAATTCAATAGTACTAAATATAACAACTTTACACTACCTATACTAAAATATTTTACGTTACAATCTAATTCACAAAGTAACCAAACTTAATACTTTTAGATTTTAGTTCACATATAATAATCATAATAATAATTAAATAAATGTACGTATCTAAATTATAATTAATAAATAAAAAAATTAGAAAACCATATTTTTCAATCATTAATTATAAAAAATCATATAGATCATATGCATTCCTTTAAGAATGGAAATTTAATTAATTCTACTGGGCTCAGTAAATATATATGGCAACTTAAATACAAACGAATTAAGTATATATATGTGTATATATGTTTGTGTGTGTGTATATGTTTATGTGTATATATATATATATATATGTGTGTGTGTGTGAGTAGGTCTATATATATATATGTGTGTATATATGTATGTAAAAATGTGTATGTGTAGGTCTATATATATATGTGCGTATATATGTATGTAAAAATGTGTGTGTGTGTAGGTCTATATATATATATATGTGTATATATGTATGTAAAAGTGTGTGTGTGTGTGTAGGTCTATATATATGTGTGTATATTTGTGTGTGTGTATATATATATATATATATATATATATATGGAGAGTGTCAGAATGATGTAGACGCCACTGATGAGGACCCAATAAGATTTGAATATCGATTAAGGTTGTTCATCATATTTTGAGTCTGGGGAGAAATGGCTAAAATTTGCCCTGTTTATAATTACATCCTTTGTTAAAGAAACCCTCATGAAACTGAACTCCGCGTGAGCGTATTTCTTATGGGTGATTTCAACTTCCCCAACGTCAAATGGCACGTATGCCTCATGCTCTCAGGAATGACTTGTTGCAAACAAGCAAATATGGAGTCCCTACTCAACCTCACCAATGCCCTATTCATGAAGCAAGTTGTACTCTGACCAACTAGGGCGAATAGCATTTTGGATCTCTGCGTCACAAAAAATATGAACATCGTTTATGGTGAGTAACTGACGCCGACATTAGTCTCGGATCACAACATAATAGAACTGTCTATGTATGGGCCGGAAGTAGCCAGACATACAGCCTAAAGGAAGCACCCCAAAATCTCTCCAATCTGAACTTCCACGAAGCAAACTGGACATCGATCCAAAAAGATGATCCTCCGACAGAACTGGCCGAAATTACTCTCCACACTAGATATTAACATGAAACTAGAATATTTCATGTCTGGTAAGCAAACTATATGCCAGAAATATGTCCCAGAGCACAAAGCCAACACCAAAAAAAAACAAGGTTCCAAGGCAGAGGAGGATCCTCATGAGACGATAGACGAAGGTTTCAAATTGCCTCAACCAGCATGCCAAAATTAGCGAAACATCCTGCCTAAAAACAACACTGATGGAGATTGAAAAAAGCCTGCAACAATCCTATGTGACAAAGAAGCTTGGGTTATAAAAAACATTAAGTCAAACCCAAAGGCTTTTTCCCCATTATGCCAAAGGAACAGCCTCTGTACGCTGCAAGATAGGATCCCTCTTCCAAAAGGATGGATCCCTCACAGATAGTCCAACCAGGATCAGTGAGGTACTGAATGACCAGTAGTATCCATATTTCAAAGGGCCAGCCTTTTCGTATTCTGTGTGATTGTTGAATCACCCGAGAACTACGTTAAGTTTAACCAGTGTCTGTAGAGTGCTCAGCTATTTCCACGTTAATTTCATGAGCAGGCAATTCCGTTAACCGGATCAACTTGAACACTCGTCGTCGTAACCGACGGAGTTATAAGTAATATATGGACATACATTTGTATAAAGATGTACCAATATACTTGTATGTATACATTAGTGCGTGAGTAAATATGTATATATGTATGTGAACTTTATATTGAGCTATATTCCATCAATAGAAACGCATTTTTACTGCGATTTGCCTTGGATAAAATTTTCGCTTTAGGCAAAAAACGTAAACACATCTAAGTCATTTCAGAGTGCTCCCCTATCAGTCCCTATGGACTTGTAGATGCATTTCAAGCTTTTTGTGGTCTCTTAAGTGTCAGATGCCAGATATTTTATATTGGTTTCTTATAAGAAAGCTGTCTTCCAATCAACTTAGAATTGTCACGCTTGGTATCTTGTACTGAATAAAGCAAAAAGGCTGAGAAAGTGTCTACGACTCCACAGGGAGTGCCCTGAATAGACTTTAGTGTATTTACACCACTCTGTTCGCTCTTCACTATCAAGAATGTCGACCCTTATTCTGCAGTCGCCGATCGATAAATGTGCAAATCTCACCAGCCTGACCAATCTGGAAGATTGTAAGATTATAGTTGAATCCCTTTCCTTCAGTCTGAACACGAAACAAAAATTATATTACATCCATTAAAGACTATGAACTTGATACAATTTCATTGGCACTTAAAGTATTCAGTAAGTATTATAACTTTCACAAAGATATAGGCGCAGGAGGGGCTGTGTGGTAAGTAGCTTGTTTACCAACCACATGGTTCCGGGTTCAGTCCCACTGCGTGGCACCTTCGGCAAGTGTCTTCTACTATAGCCTCGTGCCGACCAAAGAAGCCTTGTGAGTGGATTTGGTAGACGGAAACTGAAAGAAGCCTGTCATATATATGTTTATATATGTGTGTGTGTGTGTGTGTGTTTGTCCCCCTAGCATTGCTTGACAACCGATGCTGGTGTGATTATGTCCCCATTACTTAGCGGTTCGGCAAAAGAGACCGATAGAATAAGTATTGGGCTTACAAAAAGAATAAGTCCCGGGGTCGATTTGCTCGATTAAAGGCGGTGCTCCAGCATGGCTGCAGTCAAATGACTGAAACAAGTAAAAGAGAGTAAATGGAGAGTGTACCATTACACTCCAACTTCCAGTCAATAGAAGTGCTGTCTTTTCTATCCAGCTGTCTTAACTGTCTTTTGTACCACTATTACACAGTGCACTCTGCTCCTCTGAGATAGCTGCTCTTGGTTCAGCTTTCCTTCTCTAGTCACCCATATTGTGCTCAAATAATCACTCACCAAGCTCCATTATACAGTCCTTCCTTTTCAGAAGGTCAATCTTTTGGAATTTCCACCTTGAACATATTGTCCCACAGTTGTAAGGTAGACCTGTTTTAGATCAGCAGGTTTGTCTAATGTTTCAGATAACCCGAGGTCATGGCCAGTGATGTACGTGTGCATTTGAGGCGATGATATTTACTCACCTCCTCTCTTAAAATTGCTGTCCTTGTGCCAAAATTTGAAATTACTGCTACTACTACTAAAGCGGCGAGCTGGCAGAATCGTTACCGCGCCGGGCAAAATGCTTTGCAGCATTTCGTCCGTCTTTACGTTCTGAGTTCAAATTCTGCCGAGTTTGCCTTTGCCTTTTATCTTTTCAGTCTCGATAAAATATGTTCCATTTGAGCACTGGAGTCGATGTGATCGATTAGCCAGCTGCAATACCCTACCCCCACCCCACCCCCTGACCTTACTGGCCTTTTGCTAAAGTTAGAAAACCTCTACACTCTGCTTACCATTTCAGTGAGTAGTGGAAGGAGTAAAATCCGCTAAAATAAGAGCAGTCAGTATATTGCTATTACCTGAGAATGAGAAAGTCAGACATACCACCAAGACCATAAAGGAGCTGCAAGAAATAGACGCTTCAGGAATCTACAAAAGAAGCAGAAATATGCTGAAAGCACCAAGACATTGTGGGAGTTGTCTGTCAAGGATGACTAGGACTTAGCAACAACAGCACTAAGAGATGTAAAAATGCCAGTGACATGAAATTGCTCATAGCGCAAAGGATCATGATTCAGAAGAGGAAGATTGCCATATAAAAGCGGTTGGGTTTGCCCGCTGAGGTTTATGGATACGGTGGGATCAGGCATTTGACCGTTTTCTGTCCTGGAAAGAAAGTTGTCCTTCTTTTATGTACCATCGCTGACTTCTAACCAACAATAAATAAGTTTAAAATGTTGAGTTAATAATAGGAACTGTCCTTCCAGCAGTGCGAAGCAACAGTTTGCATCCCGAACCACATTTTCACTGGATTCCTTAGGACACTCTGTGAAGGCTTATACAAGTGGAGACGTGACGAAGTTTTAACAAAAATTGTCAAATGAACTGATCTGCAGTGGTCTGAGGCCAACAAACAATAGCTGTCACTACCTTTAGGTAGTCTCAATTCTTAAGGGAAGGTGATAAGGCCTTTAAGGAAAAGCAAATGTAGTGAACCCGTTTTCTATTTTACATCAATCCTCAGACTTGCAGGGTAGATTTGTCTCTCTGGAAGAGGTAGCAGTAATATCGTTCAGACTAGGCATATTCCTGATACCCAGGAGCATTAAAACAATCATTGGCGCTGAATTCATAGTGCTATGGAAAGAAAAACTTGACATGTCTCACCAGTTAAAGAGAACTAAACATCATGACTTAGCTGATGCAACTTTTTGTCAAAGGATGGCAAGCAACCTCATTTCCTATTGAAGTCGGTTGCCGCGGCTTTTCAGCAAGATGAGTACGCTATTTCCTGCAGAAGATCGGTTTGAAACAAAAAAAGCATAAAAATCCCACCGAAGAGATAGTAATAGCAACTGAAAGGTGGTTCTGGTTAACCGTAGACCGCAGATGGAACCCTTCAGCAGGCGAACATCAATTCAGTGCTCGCTGTTCCACTCGGATGATGCTTTTCGGCCACGGAACAAAATACTTGTGACCCTGAGATACAGAAGGGTTTCCAACATTGCCATTGCTTTAATCATCATCAAGAAAGCTTGTAATATCATTAGGTCGGTCCTGCAGTTTCTGCATAGAATAAATGTATCTCTGAACTTTATTTCACCTGTGTGTGTGTGTGTGTGTGTGTGTGTGCTGTACCATGACTGCCTCATCTTGTTAGATGATAGCCGTCTCAATACATCTGATGTCATTTCTTTGTAAGTGGCAAAAGCTTTTACACTACTTTTGCCACTCACTCGGTTACCCTAGTAGGTTCCAGTGACAAGCTTTATAAGATGTCTCGTACTATTTTGACTAAGTTTTATGTCAAAATCTTTCTCCTAAAAGAGCTGCCTTCCTAACTCCTGTCAGAAATAACGGGAGGCTACTCTATACCTGAGGAAATATATTCAACCCATAGATGGGACAAACACATTTCCCCAGGTATAGAGTAGCCTCCCGTTACTTTTGACAATGCTGTTAGGAAGGCAGCTCTTCTAGGAGAAAGTTTCTCTGACATAAAACTTACTGTCAAAGTAGTACGATACATCTTGTAATACTTGTCAAAGGAACCTACTAGGATGACTGAGTGAGTGGCAAGAGCGGTGAAAAAGCTTTTGTCACTTAAATAGGATGACTACAGATGTAGTCATCTAACTAGATGAGGCAATCATCGCACACACACATACACACACATCGTGAAATAAAGAAAGGAGTTACCTGTATCGTGATGTTTCGCACCTGGTATCAAGATGCTCAATGCTCTATGAACACAGTACATTCTGAGATGGATAGCTGCAACAGAGACTACGAAGACGTAGCTAGCAGGAAGGGCCACAACAGGCGTTTCTAACTGCGCCTGCAAGCTGGGGTTCATCCAACAGCTGCAGGACAAAGCGATGGAGGAGCCAAACAAATGAATCCGAGCTTTGGTGAAAGAGATGAATATTGGAGTTGCCCTTAGTGAATACCGTCGCTACCACTCGTACAGATCACGCAAGGGACAGATTCTGACAGCCAAGGCTAGGGAGAATCGCTTGAGGAAAGTAAAGATGATTTGGTTCTTCTCAGATGGACGAAACTTCTGCCAGAACCAGTTGCACAACATACAGAAGAATAGATGGCTTGCCTACAATCCATGTGATGCCCCACATATAAAATTCACGTCCCCTCAAACTGTGATGGTCTTGGAACTTCTGCCAGAACCAGTTGAACAACATACAGAAGAATAGATGGCTTGCCTACAATCCATGTGATGCCCCACATATCATAAAATCCACGTCCTCTCAAACTGTAATGGTCTTGGAACTTCTGCCAGAACCAGTTGAATAACATACAGAAGAATAGATGTCTTGCCTACAATCCATGTGACGCCCCACATATCATAAAATCCACGTCCCCTCAAACTGTAATGGTCTTGGAACTTCTGCCAGAACCAGTTGAATAACATACAGAAGAATAGATGTCTTGCCTACAATCCATGTGACGCCCCACATATCATAAAATCCACGTCCCTCAAACTGTGATGGTCTTGGAACTTCTGCCAGAACCAGTTGAATAACATACAGAAGAATAGATGGCTTGCCTACAATCCATGTGATGCCCCACATATCATAAAATCCACGTCCCCTCAAACTGTGATGGTCTTGGAACTTCTGCCAGAACCAGTTGAATAACATACAGAAGAATAGATGGCTTGCCTACAATCCATGTGATGCCCCACATATCATAAAATCCACGTCCCCTCAAACTGTGATGGTCTTGGAACTTCTGCCAGAACCAGTTGAATAACATACAGAAGAATAGATGGCTTGCCTACAATCCATGTGATGCCCCACATATCATAAAATCCACGTCCTCTCAAACTGTAATGGTCTTGGAACTTCTGCCAGAACCAGTTGAATAACATACAGAAGAATAGATGTCTTGCCTACAATCCATGTGATGCCCCAGATATCATAAAATCCACGTCCCCTCAAACTGTGATGGTCTTGGGTGTGTCTCCAGTAAGTGTAAAGTCATGCCGTACCACATTTTTGAACAGGTTCTTAGGCTCAAATCAGACGAGTGTGAAGCGGCTGGTGACTGTGGACAAACCCTGGCTGGAGACGGTTACTGCTGGAAAGCCAGATGCGATGAATTAAAATTCAGTTCCTTACAATACCTCCTGAAAGAGTCGGAGGTGGTTGTCGGAGAATTTCTATAACTTCACCAGCCCCAATTTCTGGCCTCATCATTCCCCCAATTGTAATCCCATGTGTGGAGTGTGGTTGAGAAAGACACTAACCGCTCTGCCTGTAACACCAAGATCGAATTGGTGACCAAGATCAAGGAGGTGTTTGAAGATCCTTTCATGGACACAGTGAAGAATGCATGCACGAGGTTTCGGAGCCGTGTTGAGGTGGAAGCTGAGAGTGGCTACTTTGAATAAACTGTTATATTCAGTCACAATCCAATTGAAAATTTTTTATTTCTTTTTTTTTAATATATTTAATTTTTTGATGATATATAGCGTTTTTCTTTCCTTAATGCAAACTATCAAATTTAACCCGACTACCCTGTAGGTATATATATATTATTTATTTATTTATTTAAAGGTCACAATACATGTATTGAAGTGTTACAAATAGTTTCATGTGTTGAGAAAATTCTAACATATGATTTGCGCCTGAAGAATATATTAGAGTTTTCTCAACGTATGAAACTATTAGCAGCGCTTTGTTACATGTATTGTGACCTGTGAATAAATATTTATCTCTCACCAGATGGAGTACTTTTTTTTTGTTTAATTTTCTATCACGGAACAACACATTGTGTGTGTGTGTGTGTATGTATGTTTGTGTGTGTGTGTGTAGCAGTCAGAATTTCCAATTAACAGTTTCAAATTGTTTGATCATCAGGGCTTCCTGCTCATTGAATTAACGTGCAAGGCAGTCAGCGTGACACAGCTGAACCTTCTAATTGCTAGTTCAATCCATGCGACCGGCTTCTGCACAATTTTCCAACTGCACAACAATTTCACTCAAAAGTGTTCGGCTGAAGAAAGGCTGTAGTAAAGGACATTTGACGAAGGGACCACTCTGTCGCATTGACTCTGGTACTACTTCAGGTTGCTAAGCGAAATTTTCAAACGTTCAGCGAAGTTACGTCTACAAACACACATATACCCATGCACACACACCCACATGTGTGTTTGTGCGTGTATGTGTGTGTATACACACACACTTACACAGAATATATGTATGTATGTATGTATGTATATGTATGTATATGTATGTGTGTGTATGTATGTATGTATGTATGTATGTATATGTATGTATGTGTGTGTGTATGTATGTATGTGTGTGTGTATGTGTGTGTGTATGTGTGTATGTATGTGTATGTATGTATGTGTATCCATGTATGTGTATGTATGTGTATGTATGTATGTGTGTGTGTGTGTATGTATGTGTGTGTGTATGTATGTGTATGTGTATGTATGTGTATGCATGTATGTATATGTATGCATGTATGTATATGTATGCATGTATGTATATGTATGTATGTGTATGTATGTATATGTATGTGTGAATGTATGTATGTATATGTATGTATGTATGTGTGTATGTATGTGTGTATGTATGTGTGCATGTATGTATGTATGCATGCATGCATGCATGTATGTGTTTGTATGTATGTGTATGTATGTATGTATGTGTGTGTGTGTATGTATGTATATGTATGTATGTATGTATGTATGTAAAGCTGTACACTTATTTCCTACTATGTGTTTGAGTTTGAATCATATATATATATAACTTTCCGTGCATACACACAAAATATGCGCACCTAGACACATCATACAAGCACGCATTAAAGAATAAACTTCTCACTGAAGAAGCTTTCCCAAACGTGTACGTGGTCGGGAAGTTTGAAAGAAAAATGCTAACAAAGCAGGCAAACGCAACCAAAATACTGTATATTTGAGTGTCTTGTTTTTTGTGTAATATTTTAGTTACGTGTTAATTCCTATTCCCCAATCACTTTGATAGACGTCTTGAATTTTAAATATCCCCACCCCTCTGAACACTAACTCCCAGCCTCCAAAACTTCTGGCAGCCTTACTTCACATGAATCACTAACGCCCTTTACTTACGATACTGGTGCTATTGGCAGCAGCGACAGCGGGGAAGGCGGTAACAGTAAAGTTAGATCACCAACCACTTTGCTAGTAAAAGTGAAATCTACCCCCACATTTGCGTCGTCATAGCATAGTGACAGCACCGGACTGTACCAGCGACTGGCGCTTCTCACTGCAACACGGACTACTTTTTGTTCGCCAGTGCAGAGAGCCATCAACCCGACTAAGGCGACAGAGCTTAAGATTCAACACACAGGATCATTTATTCAGTACTACAGCTTACGACAATCGTCTGCGTAGGAAAGCCGGTCAGGTAAGTTTCAATAATGACAATAATTATTATTATTATTATTATTATTATTATTATTATTATTATTTTGGTTTTCTGCACAAGGCTCCTCTTATCACACGTTGTGGGAGGAGACATTCGATGAAATCGATCTCAATATTGGACGGGTGCTTATCTTGCTGACAACAAAGATGTGAAGAGGCAAAAATCGAACCTGATTGGATTCGAACTCAAAGGAGGGGAAACAACTAGGTGCTACAATGCATTTGAGTGCGACGCATTAATGACTCTTACCGCTTTCAATATATATATATATATATATATATATATATATATATATATGTATGTATATATGTATGTATGTATATATATATACATACACACACTCACACACGCACTAATGAAATCTAAATTCAGATTATAATTGTAAACCTTACGTTACCCTCCGTATAAAGCAATTTACCGATTCAGCATGTACATAATAAACAATTTCTGATGCAAATGAAATCTGTTCACATACCCAAACAAAAACATATGAAGCCAGTTTTTATAATTCATGTTTGTGTGTATATGTATAGATATTCTTTTATGTAATTCAGCCGTTCGGCTGCGGTCATGCTAGAGTACCACCGTGACTTTATACCCTTTCCACGGCCCTCTTACGTGCTTTATTCTGCGCGGTCGTGCCGTGACCGACACACACACACACACACACATATATACATACGTACCACTACATGTCAAATGCGATTGGTAAATAGTTATAAAAAGAGTCTTAATGGATTAAACATTTTTAAAAATAAACGATGTAAACACTACGGAAATAGAAGAATGGTGACTAAATTTCTTACTCTTTGTCCCAATGTGTGTGCGTGAGTGTGTGAATATAATTCTTAATGTTATCGAAATATATATATAATATTATACTATGTAATATAAACTTGTGTATATAAAATATACACACACAAACATACAAATATGCATACATATGTATGTGTTTGTGTGTGTGTGTATTATGATGACAGTTTGTTATTGTTTATTTAATCAGTTCATTTAATAAGTAGATTTAATAAATTGCAATCAAAGTGATATGGTGTGTCCCGCACACTCTTTAGGACACCTGTTAGATAAGTTTTGAAGCAAGATATAGATAGATATAGATAGATAGATAGATGGATGCAAATAAATATTACGTAAATGCAGATATATATATAATCTTTTGTTTGTCATTTGACTGTAGCCATGCTAGAGCACCGCCTTTAGTAAAAAAAAAAAAATCGACCCCAGGATTTTTTCTTTGAAAGCTGAGTACTTATTCTATCGGTCTTTTGCCGAACCGCATAAACACACCAATAGTGGTTGTCAAGCGATGGTGGCGGGGAGGGGGGGACAAACACACACACACACACAGGTATATATATATATATATACGACGGGCTTTCAGTTTCCGTCTACCAAATCCACTCACAAGGCTTTCGTCGGCCCGAGGCTATAGTAGAAGACACTTGCCGAAGGTGCCACGCGTGGGACTGAACCCGGAACCATGTGGTTGGGAAGCAAGCTTCTTACCACACAACCACGCCTATATATATATATATATATATATATATATATATATATATATATATACATATACACACACCCACACACACGTGTGTGCATATGCATGTATATATATATATACATATACACACACACACACATATGTGTGCATATGCATGTATATATATATATATAATTATATATATACAAACAAACAAACTTACGACAGCAGTCCTCGACGGGTGTGTGTGTCAGTGAACAAACCATTTAACTCCGCCCACAAATATATCAGCGTGTCAAAGAAATATTTTTTTATATAAATTGGAGGGTGTGTATGTACACATGATATATATATATATATATATATATATATATATATATTATATATCGTGTATGCATGCATGCATGTATGTAGTGTACGTCTTTATGATTGCGTAAGAGATTTGTTAGTTTGTTGTTTTTTGACGTCTACAGAAGACGACAACGAGATTTTTATACGATTGTGATGTTCATGCTTTCTCTATGACTTTAGCGTTGACGAGAGAATTTATCCTCAACTGACAAACGCATGCCAGGAGCTTACTGGTAATCGTCACTGTACAACTAGTTTTATTTACTTTACTTTATAGTACCCTTCCACTTCAATACGTGGAGTTTAGTACCCCGCTCTTTAATATCTCTTTACAGTATTTTCCAGTCTAAAACCAGGAGTTTGTTTAACTCTTGCTTTACTGTACTCCGCACTTTTATTATCTGGAGTTTATCTTTCGCTTTACGGTATCCTCTGCTATAATAATAATAATTAATAATAATAATAATCGTCCTTTCCAATATAAGCAGAAGGCTTGAAATTTGCAAGGAAGGAAATAGCCTATTACGTCGACTCCAGTGCTTTGACAATTATTTTATCCACTTTGAAAGGAAGGGAGGTAAAGTTGTCCTCGGGGGAATTTGCTCAGAAAAAGAACCGGAAGAAATGCCGTTGTGCATTTTGTACGACTCACAATTAATAATTATAGTAATTTAGGCTCAACCCCGGAGGGTGAAAGGCAAAGTCCAGCTTGGCGAGATTTGAACTCAGAATGCAAAGTTATAACAAATGCCGCAAGGTATTTTTCTATTGCATTAACACAATTCCGCTACATGTCTTATATAGGTACAAGGACATAGGTAATGGGAGGGTTAGTCGATTAATTCAACTCCAGTTCTTGACTGGTTCTTTATCAACCCCAGTAAAATGAAAACCGAAATTGACAAATGCGTGATTTGAACTCGGAACGTAAAGAGCCAGAACAAATTCTTATGTGGAAATGTTACCGATACGGCATGGCATGTAGTCCGACGCACTAACGATACTGCAGACCGACGCCAGGATGTTTGGTGGTAATGTTCAAGTCTGATCGAGCTTACGTATCATTGAAGGCATTCCAATCATGACCATCGTGTCTTTGTTGGAGTATGTTGAACTGTATATCCGATATGTTCTCTCCATCGTCTACCATTTCTGAAACCTAGTAGACGTAAGTTTATGTGGGGTTGCTTGCTGTTTTTAACAAGGGGAGCAACCTCGTAGAGTTTCCTCGTACGTTCGTTTTTTTTTTTCGCCTCTTGAGTAGTCATTGAGAACGTAGATTATTGAAAAAGACAAGTGGTGGAAGTAGAGGCAGCAGTACAAGCAACAGCAGCAGCAGCATCGGGACGGCGGGATAAAGAGTAGCACAAGACTGTGTTACAGTCATGAATAGCTTCCACAGCAATTCGGGAATAACAGTGGAAGCAACACATGTGTTGAGGACCAACAACCTGTGACGTGACAGGGTCCTACAATACCGAAGAAGTCGGAATGTTCACAAACTATTAAAAAAAGAAAATATAGGGGGCGGGAATAAACAAAGAATGATCTCCTTTATGCCCCACACCTAATAACGATGTTGTTCTTTTGCACAAGGTCAGCTCTGCATAATCCCAATGAGTCGTTTTTGTTTGTGTTTTAAAAGGTGATTCGGTGTATTTGAGGACGCCGGACAAAATTTTACGTTCTGAGTTCAAATTCCGCCGAGGTCGATTTCGTCTTTCATCCTTTCAGGGATGATAAAATAAATACCAGTCGAATAGTTAGTTAGTTAGTTAGCTGGTTAGTTAATTTTTTGGCTCAAAAAGCAAAAAGCAAGGCCATGTAGGGGGACATGGAGTTATGTACAGGGTGGTGTTCATGTAAAGAGTTCAGGCCACTTGTGGTCAAGGGAGACTTTGAACCGAGCGGTCGTCGGCATCTTCACCATCTCGTCCGGCAGCTTATTCCACGGATCCGCAACCCGGACGGAGGAGAAAGCCCCTCTCCTTCGATTGAGATGAAATCGTCGCAGATATTGGAGGTCTATGTAATCAATCGCCTAGAATCCTTCCCCACAATTTCAGGCATTATGCCTTTATAGACAAGATTCCTTGTTAAGTCGAACGACCACGCAGGAGTTCCCCCATGGATTAGACTGAATGTATTGTAGCAGTTGTTGTTGCCACTGCTGTTGTCACTATCACTGCTGTTATTTTCATTGCTTTTAAAGTTACTGCCGTAACTTTTTTTTTTCTTATTTGCTTTTCCAGTTGCCGTTCTTTTTCTTGTAGTTACTGTTGTTGTTCCCATTACCATTGTTGTGGCGGTGGCGGTGGTGGTGGTGGTGGTGGTAGTAGTTGTAGTAGATTTTACATTTTTTTCTTTTTTGCTGACGTCATCATCGTCGTTGTAGTTTGGTCTCAAATCAACTCAGTGGTTAAATTTATAAACGGAGGCCTGCCGCTTATGACCATCCTATCAGTTTAGGACCACTTAGCGATTTAGGTTTTAGGTACACATTATCTGCAGGATTGATAATGAAACCAAAACAAGCCGGGAAAATGCAAAAATAGATTTGGTTATCCCCGAATAAGTGGAGCTAATACGTAAACGCATAAAAGATACTTGTTATCTGTCAAACGGTGAGCTGGCAAAATCGTTAGCACGCTGGATGGAAAGCTTATCGGTATTTCAGCAGTCGCTACGTTCTGAGTTCAAATTCTGGCGAGGTCGACTTTTCCTTTCAAACTTTCGGGAGTCAAGAAATTTCCGAGGGTTCTATCCCACCCTACCCCCGTTTCCGGACAAAAAGTGTTTTGTAACATATTAGGTCACCGAAAAGAAAAGAATTTCCTATAATTCCGTCACCACCACTCCCTTCCGAACCAAAATAATGCGTGTGCGGCACATTAGGTCTGATTCCACGCGAAAAATCCGTTTTTTTTTTTTAGCCTGTTTGTGAAAAGCATGGAGGTGAGTTTGTAAAAATTTACGTAATTAAGTACCAGCGAAACACTGGAGTCAATATAATCGACTAGACCCCATCCTAGAATTTTCAGGCCTTTTGCCTTTAGTAGAACGGATTATGACAGATTTCTCGAAAGCGGTGAGCTATCAGACTCGTTGGCATGCCAAACAAAATGCGTAGCGGCATTTCTTCCGTCTTTAAGTTCTGCGTTCAAATTCAATCGAGGTCGACTCTGCGTTTCCACCGTTCAGGGTCGATAAAATGAGTACGAGTTGGGCACTGGGGAATTCTTTAATCTCTCTTCACAGTATTTTCCTCCCCATAAATCTTAAGTCTTGTACCTGTAGAAGAAAGTATCATTACAGATTTCTCGAAGGTAGTGAGCTGGCAGATTCGTTGATACGCCGAACAAAATGCTTTGCAACATTTCGTCCGTTTTTACATACTGAATTCAAATTCTTCCAAGCTCGATTTTCCTTTCATCCTTTCGATACAATAAGTACCAGCTGATCACTGGAGTCGATGTAATCGACCAGCCACCGGCCCCAAAACGCCAGGCCGTGTACCTATACTAGAAAGGATTACTAAGGATTTCTCTAAGTCGATGAGCTTAGGATAAAAAATTATTAAGATAGCGAGCTGGTAGAATCGTTACCGCACCAGACAAAATGCTTAGCAGCTTTTCTTCTGACTTTATGCTCTGAACTCAAATTCAGCCAATGTTCGACTTTGCATTTCATCTTTTCGGGTTCTATGAAATAAATATCAGTTGAGCACTAGGGTTGGTGTGTGGAGGTGCGTGACTTAGGGGTTAGGGTGTCAGCATTATGATCGTAAGATTGTGGTTTCGATTCCTGGACCAGGTGACGCGCTGTGTTCTTGTGCAAAACACTTCATTTCACTCAACTGGCAAAAATGAGTAACGCTGCGATGGACTGGCGTCCCGTCCAGCTGGGGAACACATACGCCATTGAAACCAGGAAACCGGGCCCGTGAGCCTGGCTAGGCTTTAAAAGGGCGCATTTATTTATTTTACTAGGGTTAATGTAATCGAGGAGCCCCCTCCCCTCGAAATGTCTGTGCTTGTAATAGAAAGGATTACTACAGATTTCTCTAAGGCGACGAACTGGCAGAATCGTTATTGCTTCAGACAGAATACTTAGCGGTATGTCTTCCGGCCCTTTACGTTCTGCGTTGAAATCCAAGTCAGTATTACTTTTCATCCTTTTGAGGTTGAGAAAATAAGTACCAGTTGAACATTGGATCGATGTAATTGACTTACACCTCTCCCGAAATACCCTGCTGGGTTTGCAGTTTGAAGATACCTTCTTTTCTACAAGTCCCAAAGTCCCTGTAAAGGATATGAGCACTTGCTCACTTCCTGACTTCCTAAAAGTTATAAAAGAAATGACATCAATAATATTCGGATTTGAATATATCACGCAAGCTAATGCGTTCCCCATGTAAGTCCTAGACAAGCAGACCTATGATAAAAAGTTCCAGCCGTCACCATCCCCACCGTCTAAGTATATCCCTTTTTGAAAGCCGGTTGAGTATAACTTAAGAGATATGTGGGAAATTCTGTCTGTGGGTGTGTTTGTGGAGGTGTTAGCTAACTCCTCGTACATCGTTTTATCGATTTTGATAAAACATGATACGTGAGTAAAACTCATGTCTGGAAACATCGTGGATTACTCAGGTTGTTGAAAATAAATCGATAATAGGACCCCTGGAAGGGATCCTTATATCTAATATATTTTCTTTTAACAGCCAAGGGAAATAACCCATACGTCTCTGGAAGGGATCTTTATATATATATAGCCAAGGGAAATAACCAATTCATTTTCCTAAATTATTTGGTATAAATCAAATTCAGTATGTTTATTTCTTAGTATTTGAACTGTTATTTTCGCAATTTATCCAGTACAACCCTTAAAAGGTAAATAGTATTTTCCTAAACAATAAATTCACTTATTTCGGTTAGTGACTTATTCATGAATATACCGACACTAGTGCCGTTGAGGGTAATAATCTCTGAGAACGCACAAAAGCCCTTTTCATAGTTATTTACTTTGAATTGTCATTATCTCATATCTGATTAACCTGTTATTACGTAGCATGCATCACGATTTCAGTATACATACCTTATTAGTATTTCCTCTTATGTTGTATATACTCTGGGAACGCATTAAAGTCCTTTTCGGGGCTACTTTATTTGAATTCTTACTATCGGGTAATTAATTTCATGTTATTACATAACTGACTTCACAATATGGGTATTCATAACTTACAGGGAATTCCTAAAAGCAAGATCCTGTGTAAGACAGTTCGGTATTCTCTATAAATGCACAAAAACCGTTTTAAGGGCCGCATACTTTGTATTGTTATTATTGGATTAGCGAAACAATTATAAGAACGGAACCAAGGGATAAGCACCGCTTTCCCAGGAATTATTGGGTACGTCAGCTAGTGTGTGTGTGTGTGTGTGTGTGTGTGTGTGTGTGTTATAAATTAGAACAAACAGTAACAAGCTGTCATTATAGTACTCGGAGTTTCGAATGCCGGAGCGAAGAGCTACGAGCTACGATTTATTCTGCTTGGCTATTAATAGCAACAGAGTACGATAATGACAACCCTTTACTGTTTGTTTTTATTTATAACATATATGAATAATCCTCGATTTCTCTAATATCGAGGTCTCGCTCTTTTGTTACATTTTATATATATTATTTATATATATTATTTTATTTTTCTTGTAGCAGTCATTTGACTGTGGCTATGCTGGAGCACCGCCTTTAGTCGAACAAATCTACCTCAGAACTTCTTATTCTATCGGTTTCTTTTGCCGAACTGCTAAGTTACGGGGGCGTAAACACACCGCATCTGTTGTCAAGTGATTGCCTTTCATCCTTTCGGGGGTCGATAAATTAAGTAGCAGTTACGCACTGGGGTCGATGTAATCGACTTAATCCGTTTGTCTGTCCTTGTTTGTCCCCTCTGTGTTTAGCCCCTTATGGGTAGTAAAGAAATAGGCATTTCGCCCATCGCTACGTTGTGTTTAAATTCCGCTGAGGTCGACTTTACCTTTAATCCTTTCGGGAGGGGGTCGATAAATTAAGTACCAGTAAAACATTGGGGTTGATGTAATCGACTAGTCCCCTCTCCCACAATTTCAGGCCTGTGCCTTTAGTAGTCAGGATGATTATTATTAATATTATTCGAACTGGCAAAATTTTTCGCACGCTGAGTAAAAATGCTTAGCGCATTTCGTCTTTTTTTACGTTCAAATTCCGTCGAATTTGCCTTTCGGGTCTATAAAATAAGAACCAGTTGAACCCTGGGGTCGATGTAATCGACAATCTCCCTCACATAAACATTTCAGGCCTTGTGCCTATCGTAGAAAGGCCCCCAGCACCAAGAAAAACGACAACTAAAAAACCAGTAGAAACACCAACACCGTTATCATCACCAATAGACACAGCAACAACACCGCGACCAGCAGAACCAACAGAAATCTTTCGCCTTGCTGATGAAGCAGACCCAACAGCCATCCCCTTTCCGGATCAAGATTGCTCGGATTGTGCGAGCACTGATACCGAGAAAGGGAAATGGCACACAGTGCCTCCAAAAAAGAAAAGGAGAAAACAAAAGGACACACAGGGGAAGCACGAACAAATAGTGCTTCCCAACATCAACAACAACAACACTTTCGACACCACTACTGCCACACACACCAACACCAACAGACACGATTACAGCAATCAACACAAAAAAATGAAAAACTCGTTACATACCTAAAAGACAAAACAAGTACAAACATAACAGATTTCGTTATACCAACACACAACACACCACCAGCACACATTCTCACAATAAAAATCAACGCAACAACATACAGTGACATAAAACAAATATTCCCTAACGATGTGGGATCGCTAGGGAAAAGTTTCTCAAAGAAACTATATAAAAATATTGTGGAAGCACCCGTGCAAAAGCACAAGGGAGCCACCCCCACCACCAACAACAGTAAGTAGAGCCTTTTTCTCCTTTTATTTTTTTCTTTTCACCTTTGAAACATGGCAAAACTTAGAATCGGTTGCTTGAATGTGAGAGGCCTCGGGTCACCTTGGAAACAGGGTCACCTGTTAAACGACCTGAGGTTTCATGATGTGGATGTAGCAGCCATCAGTGAAACCAGGCTCTCCGACCCGCAGGAACTCGCAGCCCTTTTCGGCGGATACGAGATATTTCTATCTCCGTGTCGGCCGAGAGCGGGCGGTGGTGGTACTGCGGTGTTGTTTCGGAAGGGCCTGGATTTGAAAATAAGGACAGTTTTCCTGGATCCGGAAGGTAAGTTGGTGGTCCTCGACGTAGAAGGTAGTGACGGCGGTGCTTTCAGACTGCTGGCTGCCTACGCTCCGACAGGAGCAGGGCAGTCGGATTATTTCAAACGTCTGGAAGTTTTCCTGGGAACGTCACGCACTCTAGTGCTAGTTGGGGATTGGAACGCTGTCTTAGACGAACGTTTCGATCGGGTGGGCAGGGGAGCGTCTGATAAGAGAGGAGGAGGGTGCAAGAGCCTCGCCAACCTACTCGGACGCTTTCAGCTGTCCGACAGGTTTCGACTAGACAACCCGAATGTGCCAATGTGGACTTGGACCAATCGCATCGGGTCGTCTAGATCGTACTTAGATACAGTGTTTTGTAGGCCAGTGGATAAGGACAGCATGGGGTGTCCACAATTCCACCTGGTCGACTACACGGACCACAAATTCGTGATCTGTACGGTCGACTTAGATAGGCTACATAGACAGGGACCCGGATACTGGAAGCTGAACGCGTCGTTAACGGCATGCAAAGCTTACAGAGACCGGATTAGTTTACTAGTTAAGCGGGCGCTCACGGGGGCAATCATCAACAACAACTGGTGGTTTGCCCTCAAGAGAGCAATTAGAGTAGAGTCGATTAGATTTCGTAAGACTCTAGCTATTGAACGTAGGAAGAGAGAGCGGGATTTAGTTAAGAAACTAGACGAGGCTCTTGAGACTGGCATCGCGACCGACGTGTTGGCGGCAAGGTTGGCCCTCGACCAACACTTTGACGCCAAACACGAAGGCTGCGTTGTCAGAGCTAAGGCACGTTCGCTAAGCGGGGAGGGGACTAGAGCGGCTCGATGGGCCCGCATGGCGGAGGCGAAGCGAGGCAAAAGAGTTACCATTCAGTCTTTGGTGGACCAGAACGGGCGCGAGGTTACCGAACCGAAGCAGATGTGTACGGTGTTTCAGCGGCACTTTGCTCAACTGTTTGGGACGAGCGGTGGAACGCACAATGGTGCAGACTTCGGTATGTACCTGGACGGCCTACCGCAACTCTCGGACAGCGAGGCAGAGTGCTGCGAAGGACCGATATCTGCCTGGGAAGTGGAGGAAGCGATGAAGAGTTGCACGAGAGGTAGATCGCCGGGTTTGGATGGTCTGCCCTACGAGCTTTACACTTCAATGCCAGACTTGTTTGCGGGCCTGTTGGCAAACGTCTACTGGAACTGGCAGCAAAACGGGAGAATTCCTGCTTTTGTCTGTCGAGGGGTGGTGGCTTTGCTAAAAAAGGACCCAAACAAGGGGGACGTTATAGGAAATTTTCGGCCCATCACTCTGCTCAATGCAGAGTTGAAGATTTTGGCCAAGGTGCTAGCCAAGAGATTGGCGCTTGTCGTGGACAAGCTGGTCGGCAAGACGCAGACATGCGCCGTGCCGACCAGGTCAATACACGACAACCTCCATCTCATGCGCTACATCATAGAGAGGGTAGGTAACGACGCTGGCGCGGGTGGGGCTTTGATCAACTTAGATCAGAGTAAAGCCTTCGATAGGGTCGACCATCGGTACCTGGCAGCTGTTCTCAAGGCAGCCGGCTTCGGTCCAGTCTTCCGCGGGTGGATCGCTGCTTTATACAGCAACATCTACTCGGTGATACGGGTGAACGGTCACCTTTCAGAACCGTTCGACATCTCGCGTTCGGTCCGCCAAGGATGCCCTCTCTCCTCCTTCTTGTACATATTGACTCTCGAGCCATTACTGCGCAAGTTGGAGGCTTTGAGGGGTATCCCGCGCGATCTAGGAGGTGGAAACAGCGTGTCTGCCTATGCCGACGACGTCACCGTGATGGTGTCGAGCCACAGGCACATTGGCCTGATTAGCGAGACACTAAACGAGTACGAAGCGGTGACAGGGGCAAAGATTAACGTGGAAAAGTCTGTGGGCTTGCAACTGGGCACCTGGAGAGGCAAGCCCATGCCGTCCAACAGCGTCGTAGGGCGCTGGACAGACGGACCCGTTAAACTGCTCGGGGTCTGGTTCGGTCCGGACCTCCAGGTGGATAAAAACTGGGAAGAGGTGACAAGCAGGGTGGCACGTCTCACCCAGAAATGGGCCGAGAGGAAGCTGTCCCTGAAAGGTCGAGCGGAGGTGGCGAATGCGTACATCGCATCCGTCATCTATTACCGCTTGACCGTCGTCCCTTGTCCCAACCGCTGGTTGGCCAAGCTGGTACGCCTGATCTTCGACTTTTTGTGGAAGGGTCAGGTGCCACTGGTCAGGCGATCCATCTGCTGTCAACGACCGCTGAACGGAGGCCTTGGCATGCCGTGGTTACTGATGCGCAGACATGCGCTCAGGCTGCGACATCTCAAGCGTTTCCTAGACGGTGATCGGGTGTGGTCGTCTTTTGTCAGACGCGACTTTCCGCAGCTCGTCTCTTTGACAGAGCTGCAGACCTGGATCAAACGTAGACCGAGAAAGGGCGCTTGGCACCTCGAGTGCCGTCAAGCTCTCTCCGCCCTCCGCCAGGCGGGCAATGCGATCGGTTTCAGCTCCACTCTAGCGTTCTATAGAGGGTTAGTGGAGGAAAAATGCGACGACGTTCTCGGGGAAACTCTAGGCGTTGACGATAATGAACTGAGCGGTCTATTCGGAAGGACTTTCGGGCCGGGGCCAATGGATAATTTCCAGAGGTCGCTCGCCTGGCAGTGCTACCGAGGGGCTCTGCCTGTTCGGGATAAACTCTACCGGCACGGAAGTGCCGTCAGCCGGGCCTGCCCGAGGTGTTGCCAGGACGACGAAACCGTTCTGCACGCACTCGTCTAGTGCCCAAGTATTGCTGAACTATGGGTTTATGTCGAACAGCTACTGTCACGTGTAGGACGGATCCGGCTATCAGCCGAATCCATAGTGAAGATTTCCCCGCCGACCTCCTTTAACAAGGAGGGCAAGGCCGTTTTCTTGTGCCTAGTGGCTGTGGCGAAAGAGGTTGTATGGTGGACCCGTTTGAAAGGGCTAAAGTCAGACACTTTTCTCTTTGGTCAAGGCCTCATCAACTTTTTCAAGTTTCACTTGAAAAGGAAGATGAGGTTAGAGAGGAGAGTGCTGTCCGATAGCAAGTTTTCTGAAAGGTGGGTGAATTGTGCGAGAATGGCCAGTATAAATGGACCAGTTCTCAGGTTTCGCCTGTGATTCAAAAAGGTATTATAAAAGGAGAAAGGGGCTCTCTACCCCCCTTTTGACCAGGCTCCCGTTGGCTTTTATGGGTTTTTTTTCCACCAGGAACCTTTCGAAGCGCCTCCCCCTATTGGGAGTTTTCCCTTGTTACAATCTTTCGTTGTTAAACTGTTTTTACACGATTTTTTCACAAACGGACAAAACCCTTTGTAACCTTTCGTCCTGTTTTGTCCCTTTATGTTTTCTAATCATGTGTGTCAGCCCTTGTGGCCAATAAAAAGAATAAATTATTATTATTATTATTATTATCATTATTATTATTAGTCAGACTGACAGAATCGGTAGAACGTCTGACAAAACGCTGAGCGGCATTATTACCATGTATGGTGGTGAGCTGGCAGAACTGTTACGGCACTGGAGAAAATGCTTAGCGGCGCTTCTTTTGTCTCTTTATGCTCTGAGTTCAAATTCCACTGAGGTCATCTTTGCCTTTCATCCTTTCGTGCTTGACATTGGGCGCGATGTAATCGAATAATCCCCTTCCCCAAAAAATTCAGACTGGGTGGCTATAGTGGAAAGGATTATTATTATTATTATAAATACTAAGTTGTTGTTTGTTCCTT
>NC_043019.1:2546730-2601730 GCF_006345805.1 Octopus sinensis
AACAAACCCTCTACATCCGACTTCGATTGGAAAATGCTCCGCTATCCAGCCTGCGTCTTCACATTCCTCGAAGAGGTTTACATAACGGTCAATCTTTCGAGCCCGAGCGGCGTCCATGCTATCTTCATGAAAAACCGTTAACTCGACTAGATTCACAACTCTCTTTCCTTCACACCACATTAAAATGTCCGGTTGTTTCGTTATTGGGGTGGGAAAGAGTCCCTGGCACCCTGGTAAATCTGCAGTCACATCCCAGTAGCCGTTCCACTTTTCATCGCTCACATGAAATTTGTTGTTCTTGAAATGGATCCGCTGTCTTGAGCGCACGAAGGTAATGAAATCTCTAGATGTTACTTTCAACGGTTTTTTTCACTGTTGTTGCGATCAGTTTGGTTCTTTATAACATTATAGATAACCTTAAGGACCAGGTTGTGTCTCCATGTATACCTATTCAATGATAGTGAACACTTGGAAAGAATATGTTTCAGTGTTCCGACCTTTCCGCATTTACATAGATCATTCTCTGAGACGTTACATCTAACTAGATCTGCAGGTGATGGCAAGACATCAAAGGATGAATGAATCAAAAAACTTAGCCGAGATGTGGCCCACCTCCATATCTCATCCCAACTTATTTTTCTCTCAGCAATATGTTCTTACCATCTCGTTATCTGACCTTATTTCAAATGAAGCTCTCTTCTCTCTGCTTCCCTCGTTTTGATACTGTTACTAACAACAGACCGGCGTTCGCTCCACTTCATACTTGCAAACGCTCTGAACCGATCTGTACCAAAACCAAGTCTCTTCCGATGAATTTGCGTTGCACCCACCACATCTCGATGTGTAAGAAAGACAGGATGTCATCAGTCTCTGATTCTGCTTTCCACTTCCTGGCTGTTTTCACATCTGCTGGATTACGCCTGATTTCCCATGCTTTTCAACTCTCTCAGAATCATCACCATTCGTACCTTCCCCAATTCATAAATTTCGACTATTGACGCCAGTGGTAAAAAGAGCTAAACTGTTCAATATCCGAGGTAGGCCTAGCCACTTTCCAATGAACACACTACATTTTTGTTCAATGATTAGAACTCGTGACAATGCTACTTCGTCTATTAAAAGTGGCCACGAAAGTCACGGATACAAGCCGAACTATAAGCACCAAATTTTATATTTATCTGATAACTTTGAGTAATCAATCGCTGATAATCCAATCTCGGCTTGTTTCATATTTTCCATTCCGCTACTCCTATCTGACAATGTGCCAGCATATACTCGCCCTAAGCTCTTGACAGGCTCTTCTTTGACAGTTGGAATGCTTGCTTCAGCTATTCGAAACTTAACTTTTTTATGCACTCCCTTAACAAATGACAGACTACGCGACTGTTTTGCTCTAAACCGCATCCTTGACCACCTCACAAGCTCGGCTAATCTCAAGAGGGCACCCTGCATGATTTGCTTGTCTGTTGATAGAAGTGTCACGTCATCCATGACGGCTTTCTTAAGCGATTGTACATGGGCGATTTGTTCCGAAAAATCCACGGCTTTCAAAATCATCTCTAGGACAAAGATAAACCATGTGACAGGTATTGTGCAGCCAGCAGCAATGCCAAACTGTTGCAAAATCTCCAGCTGTAAACCTCATCTCGAAACTCATAATATACCCTCATTAATTTGGTTACTTTATCTGGAATGTGGAAGTGGTCCATGGCTCTCATCAGTAATTCATGTGGCACTGAGCCATATGCATTAGACTTCTCTTGTTCTGTTTGGCATCCTGGATCGCTTTCCAAATCGGAAAACAGTGTTCAACGCATCCAGGGATCCCAAAGATTCCGGCCTTTTGGACAGATTTATATATATATTGGTTATTTTAGCGTACGGTGTACTGCAGTATCTGAAGTTTGTGTTGTGCAATGACCTGCTCTGAATTAGGGTTAGGATTAGGATTTAGGGTTAAGGCTAGAGGTTATGGTTAAGCATTAGGGACCGTATTAAAGCTAGGGTTTAGGCGTCAGACTGCATGCTAAAGTGTAAATGGCCGACGAAACCGCACTCTAAAGTGGCAACGTTTTTTGGGGTTTTTTTCTAATTAGTTTATAAAAGTTTTTAAAACAAGTCAAGTGATGCAGAGAGGCTTACTTGATGGCACGCCCTTTAATTGTTAAATCCTGTCACACTTGACCAATAACTGTGAAATACTTGCTAATAATGAACTTCTCTGAGGCGGCGAGCTGGCAGAATCATTAGCATGCCGGACAAAACGTTGAATTCAAATTCCGCCAGGTTTTGCCTTTTATCCTTTCTGGATCGATTAAAATAAGTACCAGATGAACAGAGGGGTTCGATCTCAAAGACTTAACCCTTCCCCCGAAATTACTGGCCTTGTGCTAAAATTTGAAACCAGTATTGAAATTCTCTTCCTTTGACCTAAACACAGATGTTTCCAATTCTGTGACGATGGCATTATTTTGTATTTAAATATTATTCATAACCATATCATGTTGAGAACACCGGATCTCCATTTAGAAACCAGGTTACATAGAAACATACATACATAGACACGCGAACATATATACACGCGTAAGCGCACACACACACACACACACACACACACACACACACACACACACACACACGTTTGTTTTTATATCGGGTTATGATAAAAACGATTTTACATAAAACTGAAGGATTACTCCATATGTTTTGTTGACAGTTTCATGAAGACTAAGCATGCTGAAATTTCGAAGTTACTATTAACACTATTCATGTTAAAGAATAATCTGTGTGTGTGTGTGTGCGTGTGTTCGACCATTTGAATGATCTATTCATTGAAATAGCGGCTGAGTATTCCATGGTCATGTGTACCTTTAGTGTAATTTTCAAGTAGGATTAGCCCGATTCACTGTGACAAGGCTTCATATATATATTTTTTAATTACAGTTCAACCAAGGGCTTCTTCACGGTTTCCATCTGACAAATTTCTCGTGACAATTGCCCAAGTTGCCATCCAGTAAGATTGAACTCAGAAACTCATGACTGCGATGAATACCTTTTAGCCATTGTGCCATACCGGCGTTTTACACACACACACACACACACACACACACACACACACACTCCTTCTTCATATATACTGTACATATCTCAGTACTAACTGAGAGATCGTGGGTTCATATACTTCCATCGTGAATACGTTGTGCTCGGAACCCAGTTCACTCTTTCAGGAAATGTCAACATAGGAAATATCCTGCGTAGGAGTGGCTGTGTGGTAAGTAACTTGCTTACCAACCACTTGGTTCCGGGTTCAGTCCCACTGCGTGGCACCTTGGGCAAGTGTCTTCTGCTATAGCCTCGGGCCGACCAAAGCCTTGTGAGTGGATTTGGTAGACGGAAACTGAAAGAAGCCCGTCGTATATATGTATATATATGTGTGTGTGTGTGTGTATATGTTTGTGTGTCTGTTTGTCTCCCCCAACATCGCTTGACAACCGATGCTGGTGTGTTTACGTCCCCGTAACTTAGCAGTTCGGCAAAAGAGACCGATTAAATAAGTACTAGGCTTACAAAGAATAAGTCCTGGGGTCGATTTGCTCGACTAAAGGCGGTGCTCCAGCATGGCCACAGTCAAATAAAAGAGTAAAATAGTATAAGAATATTGAGAATTTCAGTAGCCTGCAGGGCTTAGTTCGATTCTCCTTAGAAGAACAAGGGTTCCATTACGGGCTGACTTTCTCTTGATATGAAATACGAATGTGTTACAATGACATTTAGGACTTAGTATTTCATCAGACTTTTATCCATGTGTAAAAATCTGCACATATAGCAAAGTATATACACACACACAAGCATACATTTGCTTGCATACATACACTTATACACACAAACATATGTGTGATGTGTGTATATGCATGTATGCAGGGAAATGCGTTTGTAAACGGACACAAACGAGCATAAGTAATTGAGAGGGTGAGCTAGCAGAATCATTAGCAAAATGCATAGCGGCTTTTCATCTGTCTTCGTGTTTTGAGTTCAAATTCCACCGAGGTTGACTTGCGCTTCATCCTTTCGGAGTCGATGAAATAAGCACCAATTGATCACTGGAGTCGATGTAATCGACTTATCCCCTCCCTCGAAATTGCTGGCCATATGTCAAAATTTAGATAAATGAGATTCCAAGTTCAGTCCGATCACGAGTTGACGCGAGTTTTCCGAGAGAAATTGAGTAGATGGAAGCCGTAAAAGCTTGTCAGGTCGATTGTATTTGTAATCCAAAAGGCCAGTCTTGATACACACTCCTGGAAGTTACCTTAAGAGTACATGCGACTGTGAAATATTCAGCCACTTAGTCCATAACTGAATGAGTTAGCAGTTCAGTTAACCGAAGAGACGGAACATTCACTGTCGAAACTGACGTGTATGGATTTTATTTTTTACTTGGTTCAGTCATTGAAGTGCAGCCATACAGGGGCACCACCTTGAAGAGTTTAGTCAAACAATTCGACTCCAGGACTTATTTTTTAAAAAAAAGTTTGATGCTTATTCTATTTTTTCCTTAGCCGAGCCGCTAAATTAGGAGGTCGTACACAAACCAAGCAGCATTTAGAAATACAAAGACAAGGACGTACGCATGTGTGTGTGGGTATGTGCGCGACGGGCCTCCATGTAGTTTCTGTCTACCAAATTCACTGATTTCTTTATTACCCATAAGGGGCTAAACATAGATGGGACAATACACACATGCGGGGGACAATGAGCACATGAAAGAATGGAACAGCGAAATTATACAATGAAGATGGAACGGCCATCCCAGCCCCGCTCCGGGGTGGTTACAAATTCACTGTCAAGATTATTAGTCGACCGATAATAGAAGATACTTGCCGAAGGTACCGCGCTGTGGGAGTGAACCACAAACCACGTGACTGAAAAGCGAGCTTTTTAACCACACAGCCAGAGAAAACTCGTTTACTCGCACATACATGAGAACACACGCGTTCACTCACACTCACTCTCACACACACATGCATACGTACATACAAAAAGAATATACGTATATGTATTGATGTATGTACGTATACATGACAACACACTCTTCACACACACACACTCTCTCTCGCTTTCTCTCTCTTTCACACACACGTCCATTTCATATACACGTATATACATACATCTTTCACTTTCCCTCTTCCACTTTAAAACAAAGGTAAAAAGTTTTTTTACGGAAGTTAAGGACTTGAAAATAATTTTTTAAAAACATTAAAATGTTATCTGTTTAAAGAAAGCTAAAATATAATTACTTACTGTACAAACAACTTACATTTTTAAAATCACATTCAGTTAATATTTCTAAATGATTAAAATATTGTGTACGTCAAAATGTCAACGTTTTTTTTTCTTTTTTTCTTAGGAGTACGAAGACTGTGTGTATATGTCACAGACAGCGGACGTGCGTTTGTGTTGATTGACACGCCATGACATTCATTATATGTGTGTGTATTCTGTATGTGTGTATGCGTGTTGTCACGGAAGCATGTTTTTTTTTGTCAAGAATTAACAAACAAAAAAATTGTTTACTCGTTTTCATTAATAAATAGAGGTCCAAATGTCCCAAAAATTTGTAGTGCACTGCCGAAGGTATGTATGAAAATAAATATGCAAAAAAAAACATAAAATATACTGTTTCTGAGATATTTTGGGTACAAACAAACATTTTAGTATTAATGTTTTAGTATTAAGATTAATCTAGAGTTTTAGTATTAAGATTAATCAGTAATTATTGATATGATAGAAATGATGACACGCTGGACTTAATTAGTTAAAGGTATTTAGTTTCATCTGCCTACACTCTCGGTTCAGGTTCTGTAATGAAGAATAATGGATTCTACTTTAGTATGCAGTCTACCGCAGTATCTGTAGTCTACGCTGTGAAATGTGGACCTGATCTGGGTGAAGAATAGGGTTAGACTGCATGCTAAATTGTAAATGGCCAGGCAAACCGCACACTAAAGTAGCACCAAAAAATGTCCTTGTAATTTACACAAACGGGACTCATGGAAATTTCCAAATTATACTGTCCTAATATCTGTTTTAGTGCATGAAATTATTGTCATAACGTTGTTTCAATTTCGTTCTATACGTTGACGTTGCTGAAAATGTATTACTCGAACTTATTTCATTTTGTTAAAAATTTCGATTGTCTTGGATTTTATTCCATAGTTTAATTTGCTTCAAAACGTAACAATCGAACTTAATTTCGATTATGTCTTGAATTTCGTTCCACAGCGAGCTTGTTTAAAACATAAAGCTCTTTTCATTACGTTAATCTTTTCGGATAATCTTTCAGTTTAGGGTGTTTAAAAAAGTAACTAAAACTGAAAGGGGAAATAACAAGGGGTCAATAAAATAAATAAGCAGTTGGACCCTGGATCGATGTAAATTACTTCCTTCTCTCCGCCGCGGTCGACTTTGCCTTTCATCCTTTCGGGGTCGATAAATTAAGTACCAGTTACGTACTGGGTCGATGTAATCGACTGGCCTCCTCCACCAAAATTGCAGGCCTTGTGCCTAGAGTAGAAAAGAATTACTTCCTTCTCTCCTCAAAATTGTTGGCTAGTGCCAAAATTAGAAAGAAATGTTAAGCCCTTTTGGTTGTCTTCGTTTTTATTACATTGTGAGGTATAACATTTGATCGCATTTCGCGACAAGAATAATAATATTGCTTTGAAATTTTAGCGCAAAGCCATCAATATAGGGGAATAGGGTAAGTTGATTATATCGACTCCAGTGCTCAACTGGTACTTATTTTATCGACTCCGAAAAGATAAAAGGCAAGGTCGACCACGGCGGAAGAAATATACCAATATTAATAATCAAACACTATAGAAAAATCTAAGTTTGTCACGATTCGTGTCAGCGTCTCTGTTTCGATCTCTTATCAAAGTGATTTGATTATAACGTAGGTCTTTTCGTTTATGCATTTCGAAATACGTCATAGTGCGCGTTTCCTATTTACTAAAATTCTGAAGCTTACATAATCAGCAATTATATTAGTTCAGTAGAAAGAAAGAAAATCCCATATTTTCAAGAAAAGGGAGACTTTCCTCGAACAAAAACAAAAGAAAAATAAAAAGAAAAAAAGTTGTAACATATCTATTAACAGCTGTTATAGCAAACATTATGATATTTTTGCTGATACTAGCAAAATATTTGCTTTGGTCGTCACCATGCAGGCGCCATTAGCTTTGAAAGAGTTTTGTGTCAGCAGATCTGTGAACATTTTCTTCGTGGGACCTGGTAGTTCTCCTCCCTTTGCAATTTAATGACTGACATACGTTTTTAGCGAACAGCTATGATCACCGTGTAACCAGACTAGTGACAGCATTGTATGTGCGTGATGTTATATTATATTTTACACACACACACACATATAACAGGTGTTGTGTGTGTGTGTGTGTATATACACACACTCATTTATACATATATAAAGCTCTATACATAAACGCAGCTATTGCAACATCTATTGCTTTTTGTGACTTGAATTAGTGGAAGACACTTTCAATGCCCTAAAACTTCTCAAAATTAAAACGAATTACAATATATGTATATATATACGTGGATACATATATTTATATGTATTTATATACTTTTTTTAATTAAATATTAACATAACAGAAATGGTTTTGTTTTTGTCGTTGTTTTTTTTTTTTACTTTTTGTTACGTTTATCCTTTTTTTACTTCGAACCAGGCCATAATTTGTTGGAAAAGGAGTGCAGTTACATGAGACGACCTACGTGTATTACTGGTACTTTTTCGAGTCAAAAAGAAGTCTGTACATAGTCACTCGACCTGTAAGATCCAAATCTCTCAAACCATGTTTTAGCGCATCGTAAATAAAAACACATTGTATAATACAGTACAAAATACATAAGAAGATGGGGTGGTTTCGGTCGGGATGCCCTTGATCATAACTGTATCAACCACTTGATCAACCACTAAGGAAATAGTTCAGTCGGTCCAACAATTGACTACTCGTCATCGAAATCAACTTACAATATTTACTAGCAGTATGACCCGGCAACGCCGGGTCATAGTGCTAGTGCATGCATATACAGTTGCATGCGTGCGCACATACATGCGAGTACTGTCCAAATCTCCGACCAATCACATACAGCTAGCTGGCATTCAATTGGCGTATCAAGTTTCGGGCATTTTGATTGGGTTTGGGATAGAAAATTCACAAAAAAGTCACTTCTATTGATTTTTTAATGGCTTTGCGGGATGACTGGGGAAATGTAAAGATGTGCACGACCACCCTTGGACGGTTTTGAATGACCATAGAAAGTGCGAGCCCTCTAACTGAAAAACTGGATTTGTATAAAGGACACGCACACAGACATTTAGCCGTTTATATATAGAGAGATTAACCCTCTAAGATTTGGGCTCCTCTGTCTAGCTTTACCCTCCACCTTGGCTCCTGAGCAAGAAAATTAATAGTCGTTCATATAGCTCAAGAGTAACAATTACAAGCAAACTAATGGATAGAATGAGATGCATCTTTTTCTTTTTCTTCTCTCTCGACGTGTGTTGCTCATTACTGCTTTACCGGGAATCCGGCAGAGATGACATTTAACCTATCCCCACAGTAGCGGGAACACGGCGTGATAGGGTTATTTTCTTTTCCTTTTTTTTTTTTTCATATATTCATATAATTTATCATCCTCCGGAAAATGAGGCGAGGAGGTGGTAGTATAGTTAGCATGCGAATAATTCTTAGCGATATTTTGTACGTTTTTATGTTCTGAGTTCAAATTCCACCGAGATCGCCTTTTTGTTTTTTTAAGACAAAATGTTAAGTGATATTTTATCCATCTTTACGTTCTGATTTCAAATTTCACCGAAGTTGACTTTGCCTTTCATTCTTTTGAGATCGATAAAATAAGTAGCAATCAAGTACTGGGGTCGATGTAATCGGCTTCACTCCCACCTCAAAAACTACTGACCCTGTGCCAAAATTTGAAACCATTATTCTCCGGAATCTAATTTAATTTCAGATATTCTTCTTCGTTAATTACGCCTTGTGGCCGAATGCTTGTATAGTTTGCTTCGCTATCAAGTCATTCCTCGTTCTGTCCCTCTTCACGGCACTTTGGGCAAGTGTGTTCTACAATAACATCACGTCGATCCAAGCTATGTGAAGGAAATTAAGAAGACAGAAACTGTGTAGAAGCCCGTTATGGGAATTGTACCGGATGAATCCTGTTTAGGGAAGAAATTCGTTTTCTTAGTCAAAATCCTGCAGTGAACACTGTTCGTGTTCATGGATGCAAGAATGTATTAAAAATAAATGTACACAACAATATATATACATATATTTACTATAATCCTTAACGTTACTCGGTTTCACGTTCCCGTTCGTCGGACGAACGGACGAACGGGAACGTGAAACTCTAAGTAACAGCTTATGTTATATTTCTGCTGCTTTTAAATAAAGTATATATATATATATATATATATATATATATATACATACACGGTATCCCAAAACGTGTATACAGACATTAACAGCTGATAACTCAATTTTCATTTCTTTTTAGATTTAACCCATTAGAAATAATGAAGGGAACAAGACTTAGCTTTGACCAAAGGAAATTTTTCGTAAAATGCTACTGGAAGTTTGAAAACGCAGTCGAAGGGCAAAGACAGTTTAGTGGGGAGCTTCAAACAGACGCACCTGATTGAGTTACCATCACTCGAATCAGAGATAAGTTTGTAACAAATGGAAGAGTTTAAGATGTTCACAAGAAACGTTCTACAAGTTCGCGGACATCGACGAATTCTACAAAGCAAGAAAGGGTATTAGAAATGTACAGTCAGAGTTCAAGAAAATCTGAGCTGCACGCGAGTCGTGTGATAGGAATTTCAAGATCAAGCGTCCGTTGCATTTTGAAAGACTACCATTGGAAAAGTTACATTCCAAGAATACTCCATTCTCCCAGTTGGGACGATCTGGACCGAAGAGTAGATTCTTGAGAGTTGTGCTTGGCATGATGAGTAGAAGATCCACACCATTCCAACAAAGATTGGTTGAAGTATTGAGGCTACATTCAAATTAGATGGTTCAATTAACTATCAGATCTGTACCTACTGGGGACCTTTGATTCCGCATATAACGGAGGATTGTTATGTTAATTTCCTAGAAGTTACAATATAGTGCAGCTTAACATCTCTTATCTAAAAAGAGATTTGTCACTTGGCGACTGACTTGAGCTCTGTTAAGAACTTGAATAAACCTCAAAACATATCCATAAGAAGGTCCTCGTGACCTTTTTTCTTTTCATTCTTATATTTTTGTTACTAAGGTTGAAAAACGGACTAGAACTTCGCCACACCACCCTACTGGTATGCTAGCTTTTCTAAAGCATCTTTCAAGTAGAGAAATACTCCATTGTTTCAGCTCAGTGAAGAGACGATATTGTTGTAGTTGTTTTAGTTTAGCACCATTTCAGTTTTGGTTGGGCAAACCGTTGAAGCAAGATCTTCCATGAATTCCTTAGTCTACGTTATCCAATTTCTGTTTTTTTCTTCTTTCTTAAAGTGGTAAAGTTTGGCACGCAGCAGATTTGGTTGCTATTTCTAGCAGGTCAAGTAACGTTATACTTCAAGACCCATTCCAAACCACTCATGTCTAATATTCGCTAATAACTTACTTATGTCGATATTTCCCTGATAGCATTGTGGGATCTTTTCGGTTTGAACGGCAGTTTTTTCTAGCGGTGTCATATGAAATTGTCACCCATAATTATGACCCTAGAATCGATCTATTGCATTTCAATCTGTTTTAGGGTTAGGGGTGGGGGAAGGGTATTTTTTTCTTCACAAATATAAATAAACCCAATCTGTTTCTTAAACGAAGGACATATTCATACGGCACAGAATGCTTTTTATCTCAATAGACGTCACTGATAGGTTGAAATTGCAGAAATTGAAGAAGAAAAAAAACAACAAATATCTTACAAACTATAGAATTTTCTCAAAAAAGCCAAGAGAAAAAGATGTTTTATAAACACATTCTGCCAGTATACGATGTTTAAAAGTGTTTAGTTACGTGGAAATTATTTAAAAAAAACTGCCGTTCAAACCGAAAAGATCCTACTTATGTCGATATTTCCCTGATAGCATTGTGCAAACAACGTAAGCTATTGTAAGCTAAGCAAGAGTAATTTATATAGGCACTCTTCCTTGTATTTATACTTGGTCATGCGATTTTTCTGAAAACTCAGTGCAACAACAGTGAATGTATTATCAAGACAAGTCTGGTGTAACTGTTAGAAGTCTGTTATAAGCTGACAACGGTTCTGAGCTTGAGTACCTGATGATCTTTGTGTTGTTCAAACTGTATTAGATATGTTTATTGTTCACCGGAATTTAATTATCTCACCCTCCGACACATTGAAAACATTTGCCTTCTCCACCCACATTTTTCAAGATAATATCTTTTCATTTCATTATTATCTCAAATAGGACATTTGATACGCTGGTCGTCTCACAACGGAAGACTGCACTCACTGAAAGTTCACTCCTTAATCTTTAGATTAACCAGAATAAATCATTCAGCTTGCGAATGAGTTTATTAAGAGATGAAATAAAGGACCTACTTATGCGCATCCTTTCTTTAGAAAAAGAAAAAAATGTATCAGTAACATTTGGTGATGACGTTGCTACCATGTATTTATTTTGTCAGCAATAGATACTAGCTAATAATATTTCATTGGTATTATTGACGTGGCGTTTTTTACCATGTTTTTTCTTAGTTTTCATTGCCCAGAGCATGATCATCGTTATAATTTTGTGTGATTATCATGATTATTGCTGTAATATTACTTTTACTTGTTTCAGTCATGTGAATGTGGCTATGCTGGAGCACCGCCTTTAGTCGAGCCAATCGACCCCAGGACTTATTCTTTGTAACCCTAGTATTTATTCTATCGGTCACTTTTACCGAACCGCTAAGTTACGGGAACGTAAACACACCAGCATCGGTTGTCAAGCGATGTTGGGGCGACAAATGCAGACACACAAACATACACACACACACACACACACATATATATATATACGACGGGCTTCTTTCAGTTTCCGTCAACCAAATCCACTCACAAGGCTTTGGTCGGCCCGAGGCTATAGTAGGAGACACTTGCGCAAGGTGCCACACAGTGGGACTCTAGAATCGATCTATTGCATTTCGATCTCTTTTAGGGTTAGGGGTGGGGGAAGGGTATTTTTTTTCTTCACAAATGTAAATAAACTCAATCTGTTTCTTAAACGAGGGACATATTCATGCAGCACAGAATGCTTTTTAACTCAATAGACGTCACTGATTGGTTGAAATTGCAGAATTTTCTCAGTAAAGCCAAGAGAAAAGGATGTTTTATAGACACATTCTACTAGGATACGAAGTTTAAAATTTTTTAGTTACCTAGAAAATATGTTAAAACTGCCGTTCAAACCGAAAAGATCCCAGATCTATACAGCACTCCCCTCTGACAGCGCTGAGGAGGATGGACCACTACGCTACTGGCTCTAGAGCATTAAATCCTGCTTTACCGATATGATTATGCTCATATTTGAGATGTAACTATATTTTCAGACCTCATCTACCCAATAATTAGAATAAAATGTATCATGCCCTTTATTACCCAACCTATTTCCCTGTGAATTCACTTCGTGAGTTTATATCAGCGGTAAGCATTTTGTTGTTTCTCTGAGGTGGACACTTCAGTGAACAAATTTAGCTGTGAAAACCTGAAATTAAAAAGCATTAATAAATCAAGATTGACATCCTGTCTCAGTAATTAGTATTTCTAAGAAGCTAGTCACCTATTTCGGGGTAACAAGAAACAGGACCTACAATTTAAAACTAGTTTATTCACACTCTAGTTACCTTAGTTTCATTTTTCAGTCTGTACTGAGATTGGATGAATGGGAATATCTACATCTTTATGCTTTTCCTGCTAGTAAGTACAAAAGTCAAAAATAGCTTTGATCAGATGTCAGTTGAGCTTACGCAGGATATTTTCCAAAATATTTGTGGTTACTTATGTCAGTTGGTGTGTGTGTATAATCTGTCACTTGTTTCAGTCATTAGACTGCAGCCATGGGTACCGATTTGGGGATCTTTTTGGTTTGAACAGCAGTTTTTAAAATAATTTCCACGTAAATAAACACTTTTAAACTTCGTATACTGGTAGAATGTGTTTATAAAACATCTTTTTCTCTTAGCTTTATTGAGAAAATTTTATAGTTTGTAAGATATTTGTTGTTTTTTTTCTTCAATTTCTGCAATTTCAACCAATCAGTGACGTCCATTGAGGTGAAAACATTCTGTGCCGTGTCAATATGTCCCTCGTTTAAGAAACAGATTGGGTTTATTTACATTTTTGAAGAAAAAAAAGATACTCTTCCCCCACCCCCTGCAGCAACAAATAAAAATATTAACAAATTCAACTAAAAATTCTTCAAGGTGGTACTTCAGCATTGCCACAGTCTAATAACTACAGCAACGAGTAAAAATATAAAAATTCTGGCATCAATACAAAAAATAACCAGAAAATATAGCTGTGAGGATTTTGTCTGAGAGGTTTTTGTCCACATCATCATCATTTAATGTCCACTTTCCATGCTAGCATGGGTTGGACGATTTGACTGAGGACTGGCAAACCAGATGGATGCACCAGGCTCTAATCTTATCTGGCAGAGTTTCTACAGCTGGATGCCCTTCCTAACGCCAACCACTCCGAGTGTGTAATGGGTGCTTTTACGTGCCACTGGCACGAGGGCCAGTATGGCAGTACTGGCAACAGCCATGCTCAAATGGTGTTTTTTTACATGCCACCTCCATATATAATATATATATATATATATATATATATATATATATATATATGATGGGCTTCTTTCAGTTTCCGTCTACCTAATCCACTCACAAGGCCTTGGTCAGCCCGAGGCTATAGTAGAAATCACTTGATCAAGGTGCCATGCAGTGGAACTGAACTTGGAACTGAGTGGTTGAGAAGTAAGCTTCTTACCATGCCTACACCTATTGCAAATTATTAATGAATATCTTTTACAATCTACTTGTTTCAGTCGTTAGATGGTAGCCATGCTGGAGCACCGCAACACTTATTTTTAAAGCCAGGTACACATCCTATCAGTTACTTTTTCTGAACTGCCGAGTTTTGAAAGTGAAAGGACCCATTAAATATTCAAGTCCTAGATACATTATATTTATTTTTAATGAGTTTCAGTCATTAAACAGTGGTCTTGCTGGGGCAATGCCATGAAATATTTTAGTCAAACGAATCGACTCCAGTATTTAATTTTTTTAGTGCCTGGTACCTATTCTATCAGGCTCCTTTTGCTGAACTGCTAGACTATGGGGATGTAAACACACCAACATCAGCTGTCATGTGATGGTGAAGGACAAACACAAGCACAAAGATACACACACACATACATATATATACACGACGGGCTTCTTTCAGTTTCCGTCTACTAATCCACTCACAAGGGCTTTGGTTGACTCGCTACTATAGTAAAAGACAGTTGCCCAAGATGGTATGCACTGAGACTGAACCAGGAACCATATGGCTGGGAAGCAAATTTCTGATACCACTGTCCCTTGGGTAAAAAAAAAGAAAGAAAGAAAACAAGAAAAAAAATGGTTATTGATGGTATGTCTCTGATCATAGACTTAGTATATTAGGGCTGACTTCGAGGTTCCAAAACAACAGGAACATAGCAAGTACAATTTCACAGAGTGTAGGGTGAAGCGGAGTGCTTGACCTGTTAAAAATAACAGCCAAATCCCAAATTCACCTCATTCTTTTAAGACAGGTGGAACACATTAGATAATGTAGTTGTAGACAATATTGGGGAGTGGTAGAGTGGTCTGAGTAGTACAGTGTGTCATGATTATAACACCTTCGTTCATAATTGGGTCTATTTACTTTGTGCTAATCTAGAATTAAACACAAGCAAGAACAGTTGCAGCAACAGCAGCAGCATCAGAGCTGTAACATTACAAATACGTACCAAGTATGTGCCACATAAAACTGAGTGTTTGTCTCAGTAAGGAACAAACTATATTTACCCAGTCTTATTACAATTCAAGATATGTTCAACTCTTACACTTCATCTCTTTGTATGTGTACCAGCATATGTGTGTGGACGAGTGTGTGAGAGAAAATGAAGAGAAGAGAGAGAGTGGAGGAGAGAATATATAACATTAATTGTAAGCTTCTAAATAGATGTAAGTGCAAAATAGCTTTTGATTTCCGATCCCATTTCCTTTTAAGTTCTAGTGAATTTGGATATTGTCAAGAACTTAAACAATGGCCTTCACCGACGGTATTTAAACAGTCATCACCCATATATACACACACTCATACACACGCGCACACACAAACATACACATACACACGCATGAATGAACATCATCGTTTAATGTCTGTTTTCCATGGTAGTATAGGTTGGACAATTTGACAAATATGTACATACATATGTATGTATGTATGTATATGTGTGTGTGTGTGTGTATACACACATGTATATATGTGTGTATATATACACATGTATATTTATTTATATGTATATACACTGTGGTTGTTAGGAAGGGCATAGCTTAAACACTACATCTGATTTATTTAGATTGATACATGCTAGCATGGATATGATGATGATGATGATGATGATATGATATAATATACAATATATATATTTATATGTATATATAAATATAAGTTCAGCAAAATTTAGATTCAGATGAATATGGTACTTAAGTCAAAGGCACCAGAATTTTGTATGGTATTATCCATATAAATCCACGGGGTGATTACAATCAAAATAAGCAACATATATACTTGTTGCTTATTTTGATTATATATACACATTTACATGTAAATATCTTTTATCAACCTATGCCTTTAGAGTTTAGTCAGCGAAATCAACCCCAATATAAATACTTCTGTCAGACCCGATTGCCAAACCATTTAGTTACAGTGACATTAATAAAACAACACGAATTGTCAAGCAATATGTGAGGTACAAACTCAAATATACACATACATACATATGTGTGTATGTATACACACGCAAAAGGCTTCTGCATGATTTCTATCTACAATATTTACACACAAGGCATTAGTCAGACCAGGGCTATTAGTAGAAGACATATTCCCTAGGGACTAAACTCAAGACCGTGTGAATGCCTTGCTTGAACAAACTTACCAATATATTCACTATTCATCCAAGGCTCCGATCACATACCATACACAATTCAGGTTCAACATACATAAATTCAATGCAACCCAATTTGTCCCCCCCGCCGACAGACACTGCTCTATTTAATGTTATATCAAAACAAGTCTAAAAAGGAAAAAAAAAAATACCATCACATTCAAATAAAATCTGAACGAATTTCAAGGGATACCAGATAAACCTCCTGTACTTTGACACATCTCAATCAACAACTCCCTACTTGAATAGGCCATGATACCACAAAACTTGACATCAAAATGATTTTAATCATGGCCTGGGCCAATCTTTGGCCAAAATATAAATATGTCTAATACATATATATATATATATAATAGTAGAAGACTCTTGCCCAGGTCCCACAGCGTGGCACCTCGGGCAGTGGGGATTTGGTAGACGGAAACTGAAAGAAGCCCATTATATATATATAAATATATATATATATATATATATATATATATATATATGTACAGTGTGTATATGTTTGTGTGTCTGTGTTTGTCCCCCCAACATCGCTTGACAACTAATGCTGGTGTGTTTACGTCCCCGTAACTTGGCGGTTCAGCAAAAGAGGCCGATAGAATAAGTACTAGTCTTACAAAGAATAAGTCCTAGGGTCGATTTGCTCAACTAAAGGTGGTGCTCCAGCATGGCCACAGTCAAATGACTGAAACAAGTAAAAGAGTATTATTATTATAGGTTTTTATAGTATATTTATTTTTCTATATGGTGTGAATAATGTCTTTCACTATTGAATTGCTTAATAGAGGTTTTTCTCTCTATTATATACATATATTATATATTGTGAAATTTGATTTACAATTGCTAAATTGAATTTTTCCCTGTAAGTTTGGAATTATATTCCCTATTATTATATTATTATTATATATATATATTATATATAACATATAGCAATAGAAATTTGGATAATATCTTACAGCTGTTTCAGCCAAGAGGCAAAAATACCTCATTCTACCTTTATCCCACCAGTGGACTGAAGTATTTAGTAGATGAAATTGAGGTACTTGGCTGTTTCTCTAGGTTTCATCAGAGATTTTAGAAAGTACATAAGGTCGTTATAAGTATATATACACAAACACACACATATACATACTTTTACATATACATACATATACATAAATATACATAGATGTATATGTAAAAGTATGTATATATTTGTGTATTTATATTTGACTTTTATGACTTTTTAAAATCTCTGACGAAGCCTAGAGAAACACCCAAGTACCTCAATTTCATCTACTAATTACTTCAGTCCACTGGGGGGATAAAGGTAGAATGAGGTATTTTTGCCTCTTGGCTGAAACAGCTGTAAGATATTTTCCCTATTTCTATTCCTGTATGTTATATATTTTATTAATTACTGATATTTTTATATTTTATATATGACATATGTAAAGTATAATATGTTATACATGTATGTATATTGTTATAATTGTCCTTTTAGTAAATAAATAAATTGACATAATATAATGTCTAAAAGTTGATGAATACCACCTATTGATCCCCTCCAGTTTCTTATTGCTATATATGTATATATATATATATAGTCTTATAATCTTATTATACAGTCTTATAAAATTTACTGCATTAACAGATATATCTGATAAATATCATTTTTATTACATAACATCATTTATACTTTACTTAATACAGTATATTAACATTTTATGTATGTAGGCTTTGCTACATGGTTAAGTGCTTCTCTTCATAATCATGAGGTTCTAAGTCCAGTCCTACTCATAGCCTTGAGAGCATTGTGTTCAGGGGGATGCTTGCACCCCTTAAAATTTGGAGGCATAGAGGTAACGAAAATGCTTTGACCATCCTGGGTTGGTCCTGGGTTTGCATGCCCTAAGCAAATTTCATTCCTGTATTTATTTGCTGCTACTGCTCAATAACAGTTATCAGTGCAGATATCTTCTACTGGATCATTCATTTAACCTAAAGTATCTGACCGAATTTGGTTATACAGAAATTCTGTGGAAGCTTATTTGATGGGCTATACTTTGAATTTAAAGAGCCAAGTTTGTTATACACTACATCACACCGACTCTGCCAGAGAATTAGATTAAAGATAGAAGTATACGTGGAATACTCAGCCATTTAATCTGTAATTTGACTGTCCAACTATTTCATACAGTATCACACCCTGCTCAGTCTAGCCTGGGCCTTGTGCTAAGGGTACATAAGTTTGTTTAAGGTTCAGTTATTTTATACACCCCCAGGTCCAGACTGAGCAGAGTGTGGCAACACTCTGCTCAGTCTGGCCTGGGGGTGTGCTGAGAGTACTTGTGTTTGTTGAATGTCGAAGGTTTGACTATTTGACACACAGTACCACACTCTGTTAAGTCTGAGGGTCCATCTGTCTGTAGAATACTAAACTACTTACCATTTAGGACATTGAGTAGATAGCTCAGCTGATTGAACAAATGAGTTATGCACTAAAATCAGTGGGGAGTTCATTTATTTAACCACTAAGTGTAGAAATGCATATCCGATTTGTTACACAACCATTTCAGGAAAAAAAGTTTCTCCTTTTTCTTTTTGTTTTTTATCCTTTAAATAGACATATAAGTAACTCATATAAACATAGATATTTTGCTTAGTATTATACTTTGAGGAGGAATGCAGAAGCTTTATTTTATATATGTGTTATGTTTCTGTTTCTTAATCCTGGTACTTTAAATATTTGATAACTTTTCATTTGACAGGTCTCAATTTATAAATTCTTGATATTTTGGGGTCTTTTACTTTTTGAGTTAAAAAGTTAAAAAAAAACGAAAATGATCTATTTATGTCATGAAATAACATATACTGAGGCTAGAGTATGTCTGGAACATTGCTTTGTTAAAACAGAATAAGACATTTAAATAAACACACACATAAATATTTTCTTTACAGTATTAAACATTTGTAGCATAGTGCTGAAATCAGCAGCTGGCTAAGCCATTTTGATGGCCAAGACCTAAAATCTAATATTATTAGAATTTATGTAGTTACATTTCGTTTATTGTAAGCAGCTAAAACAGTCTGTGACAAATGTTTCAATAACCTTCAATGCAAGAAGATAAACTGTGATCAGTGGTGTTCCTAACAAAGGGTGACAACTTCAACTGTTCCCTTTTTATGATATGGGCTTTCTGTTTACTGTGTACTGTGGCCAATATTCATATAATTTCATTATTGATAGACTGCACTGCAGTACACTCAGCTCTTGTCTCTTGGGGGCTTTTTTGTGTATTCAATTCAACTGCTGGAAATAGCAACCATAACGTGGCCGTTGCCAGCGCCACCCCGACAGGCCTCCGTGCCGATGACATGTAAAAAGCACCATCTGATCATGGCCGTTGCAGCCTCGCCTGGCCCCCATACCGGTGGCACGTAAAAAGCACCATCCGATTGTGGCCGTTTGCCAGCCTCGTCTGGCATGTAAAAAGCACCCACTACACTCACGGAGTGGTTGGCATTAGGAAGGGCATCCAGCTGTAGAAACATTGCCAGATCAGACTGGACCTGGTGCAGCCTTCTGGCTTCCCAGACCCCAGTTGAACCGTCCAACCCATGCTAGCATGGAAAGCGGATGCTAAATGATGATGATGATGATGATTTGCTTCAAACTATAAATGGAAGGACGTACTGGAAAATGAAGCCCTAGAATGCCTTGTCTAAAAACAGATGGAACAATTATAGCTAAGACACTTTCATCATAGGTCTGCTTGTTTAGAGCTGACCTGAGGTTAAACAACATCAAGCTTCTTAGTTTTAATTTGTGTGCCCTGGAATTAGTGATATTCCTTAAGACGTTGTCCTGCCCTGCCATTTCACATCTAGTACCTAGGAAACAAAAAATAACTCAAGAAACTGTAATTCAATTTGGTTTCACAATTTTGCAACCAAGGCCAACGAATTCAATGGTGAGGATAAGTCGATTACATTGATTACTTACTCACTGGTACTTATTTTTTATCAGCCCCAAAAGGATGAAAGGCAATCAGACCTCATCGGAATTTGAAGGTTTAGGGTGTAAGACAGATGAAATGCCACTCAGTCCTTTCGCCTGGCATGCTAACCATCATTCTTATGGCTTGGATGGATGAACCAATGATAGGGCTGTTATGTGGTCATTCTGCTTGCTAGAAATTGCAGTCAGATCTTCAATTTATATCTTATTGCCTTAAAGAAAGGACACTAGTTACTGTCATCTTATATAAACAAGATTGTAAGAAAGATGGGATGGTCATGGGTGGAGTACTTTTGGCTACAAATTGGATCTTTTCAGTCACTGTCAAAGATACAGAAATTTTAAAATTTTGTTCCAATTGTTTTCAGATTTGGTTATACTGGTTTAGTTTTGAATGCTAATTATGAAAATGAAATACATTTTTGCCATAGGTTAATAAATAAAAAAATTAATAAGCTTTTAAAGTTTGTAAATACTAGGTAATTTTAGCCAATCAATATAAGCATTGGTGTGTTTCCATAGTAAAAGCAATGCTGTATTCACTGTTTTCACTATAACAAGGATGCTGTACTTAGCATGACTGTGACACTTTCATCACTGCAACCACTACCACAAGTTTTGACAAGCGATATCATCTTGTGTCTGTTGTTATATCTATCATTTTGTGATAGCTATCCTGCAGAAAGTGCCCAGCTTCCAATACCTGTTCTTTGATTGGACTTAAAATGATCAAACTTTGAACCTCAGTAACAGTTTTGGATCTTTTCGGTTTGAACGGCAGTTTTTTAAAATAATTTCCATGTAACTAAACACTTTTAAACTTCGTATACTGGTAGAATGTGTTTATAAACATCTTTTTCTCTTGGCTTTATTGAGAAAATTCTATAGTTTATAAGATATTTGTTAGGTTTTTTTTTCTTCAATTTCTGCAATTTCAACCAATCAATGACGTCTATTGAGGTGAAAAGCATTCTGTGCCGTATGAATATGTCCCTCGTTTAAGAAACAGATTGGGTTTATTTACATTTCTGAAAAAAAAAAATGATACCCTTCCCCCTAACCCTAAAACATTGAAATGCAATAGATCGATACTAGGGTCATAATTATGGGTGACAATTTCATATGACACCGCTAGAAAAACTGCCATTCAAACCGAAAAGATCCACAGTTTTCTCAATTTTTTAGGGAATAAATAAATCTCGAATTCAGATTCAGGGTAAAAAATAACATCAATATACCAAATTGAAGATTTTCATTTAATTTTATAATGTTCAAATATGTGACAGCAACCGCAAAGATCCCACAAATTTGCTTGGTCTAGACCAGCTAGTGGCTAAACAACAACAGCAGTATAAGTTGTGACTGTGGTTAAACAAATAATACTGGGGACATCTACATCGTTGCTAACCTACGAAAAACAGAAACCTAATCTCACTCAGATTATACCCTCATGCATCGGTCTTCAAAAGTGACACATTTGTTGGATGTTGCAATCTTAGACATGCATTATATCTGGAGATAGGTTAGGTAATCGTAATTGGGACGTTTTTGACCATATTGTAACTGAGGGCTGACGTAGGAACTAGAATCTAGACATCAGTTTGATAGTAAATATAAGAACTTTTCGAGGAGACTATATGAATGGTGACAACGGATCTTTTCGGTTTGAACGGCAGTTTTTTCTAGCGGTGTCATATGAAATTGTCACCCATAATTATGACCCTAGTATCGATCTATTGCATTTCAATCTGTTTTAGGGTTAGGGGTGGGGAGAAGGGTATCTTTTCTTCTTCACAAATGTAAATAAACCCAATCTGTTTCTTAAACGAGGGGCATATTCATACGGCACAGAATGTTTTTTTTTTACCTAAATAGACGTCATTGATTGGTTGAAATTGCAGAAATTGAAGAAATTAAAGACCAAATATCTTACAAACTATAGAATTTTTTCAATAAATTCAAGAGAAAAATATGTTTTATAAACACATTCTACCAGTATACGAAGTTTAAGAGTGTTTAGTTACGTGGAAATTATGTTAAAAAACTGCCGTTCAAACCGAAAAGATCCGTGACAACATCTACATTGACGGTTGATTGGTTCGTGGAACCAATGTGTGTGTTTCTATTTTCGTCGGTGGCATGCTGACTTCTATCTAAGTTGATGACATGCTGACTTAGGGGACAACTGTGTAATAGTGTATGCTGACGGGAATTCAGTCTTTGGAGATCCTAAGCAGGTTTAAACGGTTACAAAAATAAATAAATAAAATATTTAGGGAATAGCAGAGCCATTCCGACATATTCATCAACAAAAATGTACAATGTAATACGAGATAAAGCGGGAGAAAGATAAGAGGGAGAGAGAGAGAGAGAGAGAGTGGGATAACAACTGTCAGGCGGACAGACAGACAACAGGCTAACGAACAAACTCAGACGGAAGTTGTAACCTGAGTCGATAAGCAGATGTAAAATCAAGTGAAATGTTTCACAAAAGTTAAGGTCAGCACATTCCATAGAGCTGTAAAAACTATGGAAATGTCTTATGTTGCAGTGAAATACTCAAGAAGTAGTGGGAGAGAAGAGAGTGGGGAAAGGAGAAATGTGGAGGGGGAAGAGAGTGAGAGAGAAAAAGAGCTATCGTAAACAGAAGTGGTGACACTTGCAGACGAGGCGGACTAGTGTGACTTGTTAGTACTCTTAGTAGTCACCCCCCCCTCTCTCTCTCTTTCTCACCATACATATACGTGTGTGTGTGTGTGTGCGTGCGTTTCACTGTGAGAGGGTGGAGTAAAACATTTTGCTGAAATGTAAAAAAATATAAGATAAGAAACTTGAAAATAGAATTTCTTTAACGTGGCTTAGTCCCACTGATTTGCAAACTAAAAGCAGCCCCTTCCCCCACCCCCCCAAAATTAGTAAAATTTTTCCACCCCCTCCCTCCAAACAACTATTAGTGAAATTTTGTATCCCCCTCCAACTTCACTGAGTTTAAAATTTAAAAAAATAAAATGTTTCCTTCTCGAGCCATGCCAGGTTCATAAGGGCCAGTTTCTCTGTTTCAGGGTTACTCATGTTTGCCATCTGAGTTAACTGGAGCAACATGAAATGAAGTGTTTTGCTTAAGAACACAATGCACCGCCCCGGTCTTAACTGAGTTTACATCCACATAATTCTTTCTTTACCATGGTTGCTGGAGAAGTAAATTTTTTTTTAACCAGCTTAATGTTATAAAACAGACAATATGTCCGCCATTTTTAAATATCTTCACACCCAGGGGCCTGTACAGCTTATGAGAATCAATGGCTTAGTTAAAAGGAAGGAAAGAGTGCAGATGTCTCGGATCTTTTCGGTTTGAACGGCAGTTTTTTCTAGCGGTGTCATATGAAATTGTCACCCATAATTATGACCTTAGTATCGATCTATTGCATTTCAATGTTTTAGGGTTACGGTTAGGGGTGGGGGGAAGGGTATCTTTTTTCTTCACAAATGTAAATAAACCCAATCTGTTTCTTAAATGAGGGACATTTTCATACGGCACAGAATGTTTTCACCTCAATAGACGTCATTGATTGGTTGAAATTGAAGAAAAAACAACAACAAATAGCTTACAAACTATAGAATTTTCTCAATAAAGCCAAGAGAAAAAGATATTTTATAAACACATTCTACCAGTATAAAAGTTTTAAATTTTTTAGTTACGTGGAAATTATTTTTAAAAACTGCCGTTCAAACCGAAAGATCCACGGAATATGTTATGCTCAAACCGGAGACCTAGTCGAAATTCTTGCAAAAGACTTTAAAGTTTAGTGCTGGTATTAAACCGGGAAACATAGTAATCCAAAAATAAAAACAGTTCTCTCTGTTTCCGTCTGTCAGTAATTCACTTGTAAACTTCAACACGAAGCTATCCGTGTCAATACTGACTGAATTATTATTATTATTAAGGCCACGAGCTGGACAAAATGCTTTGTAGTATTTCGCCAGTCGCTACGTTCTGAGTTCAAATTCTGCCGAGGTCGATTTTGCCTTTCATCTTTTTGGGGTCGATAAAATAAGTACTAGTTGTGCACAGGAGCCGCTGTGATCGGTTTAGTCTCTCCCTGAAATTGCTGACCTTGTACCAAAATTATTATTATTATTACTTGCTGACCCTGCGCCATCAAAAATGACGGCTAATTCTAGTATTCTATTTATAAATATGGATGGTAAAACAAATTAATACATTTGTCAATTTTATTTCATGGTTGTCTTTTGAGATGTGACATCCATCATCGTCTGTTGCAGAATGAACGCTGGTTCACACATGCAAACATTCACACTCACACACACCACACACACATTCATATAGCTCCATTTTACATACACACACATATACTCAAGAGTTGAAATGTTTCTCACTATTTAGTTTGCCATCACCCCTTCCTTATTCATCTACCATCCCTTTCTTTCTCATTCATATGTAGTGACGGATAAAAACACCCGAGTATTATTATAAGTAGAGAAGCTGACCCCGTGCCGTCAAAAATGATGGCTAATTGTATTTTATATACAAACTAGCTCTATGACCCGGCGTTGCTGGGTCATAGTGCTAGTGCATGCATATACAACTGCGTGCGTGCGCACATACACGCGAGTGCTGTCCAAATCTCCGACCAATCACATACAGCTAGCTGGCATTCAATTGGCGTATCAAGTTTCAGGCATTTTGATTGGGTTCTGGATAGAAAATTCACAAAAAAGTCACTTCTATTGATTTTTTAATGGCTTTGCGGGGTGACTGGGGAAATGTAAAAACGTGCACGACCACCCTTGGACGGTTTTGAATGACCATAGAAAGTGCGAGCCCTCTAACTGAAAAATTGTGGATTTGTATAAAGGACACGCACACACACATTTTGCAGTTTATATATAGAGAGATATGGCTGGTAAATCAAGTTAATATATTTGTCAATGTTATCTAGTGGTTGTCTTTTGAGATGTGACATCGATCATCGTTTGTTACTGAAAGAAAGCTAGTTCACACATACAAACATTCACATACTTCCCTTGTACACTCACACACATACACATATATACTCACACAGAATTGAAACGCTATTTGATTTTTCTTTTCAGCGTTGAATGTTCACCATCCCACTTCCATTGCACACACACACACAAACACACACACACACACACCACAAACATTCACATACCTCTCTTTTACACACACACACATATATTCACACCGAGTTGAATACTTTTAGAAGATAAAGCGGCAACTGCCGCGAACTTTTTTGCTGGCTCATGCAGCTGGTTCGTTTCTTGGATTATTTCGACCGACATATTCGTTCGAAATAAATGATACACAATTTAATCCCAGAAAAAGGGAAACTTATAATTTTTTACTTTTTTTTTCCCCTCTTAACGAGGACAACAGTTCAAATCCCACCCCCGCTGGGGGGCGAGACGTAGCAACAAAGCCTACAACGTTCAAAATTTTTTTTTTTTAACACAATAATAAAATATAAAATCCCCAAAAACGGGAAACCTATAATATTTTTCCCCTCACAACGAGGACAACAGTTCAAATCTCGCCCATGCTAGTGGCGGATGCCACAGTAGAGCCTACAACGGCTAAAATCTAATTTTTCTCGAAATAATAAATTACTTATCCCAAAAAACGGGAAACCTATAATTTTTTTCCCCTCTTAATGAGGATAACAGTTCAAATGCCACCCCCACTGGGGGGGGGGGGCACGACAATAAAGCCTACAACCGCTTAAGTAAGTTCAATATTAGTAATATTAATAAGTTCAATATTAATAATTTCAATATTTCAACAATTACTTTCTCCCCTCACCGGGAAAAGGCACAAAAACATTCAAAGTCCAACAATGTTCAACATTTCGAAAATATTCAACAATAGACAACACTTCCAATAGAGAAAATTATCCATATATATATAGATAGGTGTGTGTATGTATATAAGTATATATGTATGTACATAGATATATATGTATATATTATGGATGCGCAATGGCCCAGTGGTTAGGGCAGCGGACTCGTGGTTATAAGATCGTGGTTTCAATTCCCAGACCGGGCGTTGAGTGTTTATTGAGCGAAAACACCTAAAGCTCCAAGAGGCTCCAGCAGGAAGTAGTGGTGAACCCTGCTGTACTCATTCACCACAACTTTCTCTCACTCTTTTTTCCTGTTGCTGTTATACCTGTATTTCAAAGGGCTAGCCTTGTCAAACTCTGTGTCACATTGAATCTCTCCAAGAAATCCGTTGTCTGTGGAGTGCTCAGCTACTTGCACGTTAATTTCACGAGCAAGCCGTTCTGTTAATCAGATCAACTGAAACCCTCGTCGTCGTAATATGAGTAGGTAAGCCCGGTTTCACCCGGTCTGTTTGGATGACGTGGCTGTGATCGTTTTCGGTTAGGCATAATCTATAACAGCGTTTCTCAACCTTAGCGTTTTGGGTCCCCTGTTTCGATTGGAGCCTCCAGCTGTATGAAAATTTCCTGACTCCCCACCGCCTTGTCAGAAAACAGCTTCAGGAGATGTGAAGAACGAATTTGTACGTAGTCTGTTTCTGAGAGCTATTCTATTGGACTCTGTCTAATCATTAAAACATTGATCTAATTATGAACATAGAAAGAAATTATACATTAATCCCTATTTTTGTAAGCAGTTGTATCTGTAAAAAAATTTATTTGCAGAGAGCAGAAATTGAAAGAAGATACATGAAATGGACGTGTGTGTGCGTGTGAGCGTGCATGCTTGCGCGTGTGTATGTGAGAGAGAAAGAGAGTGAGAAAGTGAGATAGAGTGAGTGAGTGAAGGTGTGTGTCGTGATGATTGACGTCTTTTAAGGTACACACACATACATAGAAAATGTGAGGTCGTCGTATAAAATTTTTACGATAGTTAATTTATGGAAAATATGTTAAATTTTTGAAATGCAAATAAGTGAATGAAATTTAAGTTCAGACCTCTAAATGGTAGGTATACCTGGTGCAAATAACAGCCAAATCTCCCCCAAAATACCCTAGTGTCTTAATTCTGGCCATTATGTAGTTGGAATGAGAAACTGTAACTAAATATTAAGATTGTTAACCCCACAAAGAGGTGAAAGAAGAGAGACAGCACAGTGAAAGTTTTGGTTGATTATCATCCTGTACTCCCCTTGTTGCTAGCGAAATGGTATATGCCGGCTGTGTGAGCAACATGTTGTTTTAATGGCGGAACAAACAGGGGAATTCCATTAGAAAAGTTTTAATCGATTTTCTCGGTAATTATGGGGGCTAGGAAAAAGGACAAACCGCATTCCAATCTAGGCACCCGTCTCCATATCTGTGCCATTCACGCGAACCTCAAGACAAGAAAGAATACAACGATCGCCCATGTCCAATTTATATTATAGATATATATGTATATATATGTATATAATATGTATTTAAATATATATATATATATATATAATAAAAGGTAAAATCATAAATGATGTATATGTATACAGTCCTGTTATTATTATTATTGTTTTTTGTATTTATATTCGTGTGGCATCGTCCGTTTTTCTGTCCTTGTTTCGTATACATTCGATCCTTTCACCAAGAAATCTAATGCTCGTAGCTTAGTTTTTCCTTGGGGCTGGCCGGATCGGAGCGATCTCAAGATTAATCAGCCGAAATTGCGAGGATGATCCGGTTCTTGACTGAAGATTAGAGGCTTCGAATGACCCGTCCGTTTTTTTTCGTGTCGTCTATTTGAATGTTTTGCGTTCTTGTCCCATTTTGTATTTATATATATATTTTTTAATACATACATACATATATATAATAATATATATATATATATATATATATATATATATATATATATATGGCTACGTTGAGGCCCAAATATTCTCAAGTTTCACTGGTCCTACTCCCGAACTATACGGCCGTTATATTGACGACTGTATCAGTGCGACCTCACTCTCCCGCGAACATCTAGACTCCTTCCTCTCTTTTGTCAAATCTTTCCATCCTGCCCTTTCTCCTGCACTATCTCTGACACCTCTGTCTCCTTTCTTGACATTCGGTCTGCATTCATCACTCCACTCTCACCACCTCCATCCACTACAAACACACAGACTCATACTCATACCGTAACTTCTCCTCCTCCCACCCAAGACACATCAAGTTTCCCATCCCCTATTCTCCATCTACGCAGGCTCTGTAGTGACGACCACAACTTTGAGACTCAGTCTCAACTCATGGCTGGCCACTTCATCCTATGTGGATATCCCCTCACCACTATCCATACTGCCCTTGACAGAGCACGTTCCATGGATCGTGTATCTGCTCTCTCCGTCCTGCCATCTCCCGTCTACCGTTTCCCCTCACCACCCTACCTTCCAATGCACCATTCTCCGAGCCTTCCAGCGACTCAAGTCCGACCGCTCCACTTTGCATATCTTCCCTAACAAACGCCTCCCCTCCTTCAAACGAGCCCACAACCTACGAGACCTCTTTGTCCACAGCTTCTTCCGTAACCCAACCTCCCAACCCGGCTCGGTCCCCTGCTCTCGCCCACACTGTCACACTTGACCTTACCTCTCCAACACCATCCTCCTCACCAGCACCCATCATCGACCCTATCACATCACCGACTCCTTCACCTGCACTTCTACCAATGTCATCTGCATTTCCTGCTCTCTCTGCCCTTCTCTATACATCAGGCAAACAAGACACCTCCAAGACATCCGACTCGGCAATGACACCCCAGTCTCGCACCATTTCCACTCTACCAGTCACTCTTTGCAACACCTGTCTGTGTTCGGATTGTCCTTGCACAGGGGCCATCCGGACTCCTGTTTGCACCGTGAACAGGGATTAATCTTCATTCCTTTGCACCACATGGGCTCAACTCTCCTCCCCTTCCCTATCTCCCCCTCCCACCCACTTATCTTCTCTTGCTCTGACTCCTAATTCTCTTCACTCCTACTCTCCTCACTTCTTTTCACTCCTACCTATATTTTCCCTTCCCTCATAACCCCATCTTCCCTATGCATCCCATTCCACCCCCATCCCTCACACCCACTCACCTCACCTCTACGCCCACCCTCAGCCTACCCACATACCCCTAACCAACACCCCACACTTCCTTTCCCTATTCTCGCCTCCCCACTGCCCAACACCATCATACCACACCACTACGCCAGACATCACCATATCACACTACACATCACATCACACCACTACATATGCACACGTCAAGGTCACCAGCCGTCTTCCAGACACACATACATACTCTCTTATACACTTGCATGCACACGTTCGTTTTGGGATCACCACTACTTTATTATCTTCCCTTCTTCCTAGCTCTTTTGTGCGACCCCCTCTATCCGGCATTCACCATGATGGATCGCTAGCCACTACACATTCTTTATTTTCTCTCCTTATTTTTATACACCATCTGTCTTCACCTGTTTTTTTTTGTGATTTCTCCCCTATATATATGTGTATGTATATAGATATATATATGTAAACATACATATATATGAATATGTATATATATAAATATATATATATATATAAATATGTATATATATATTTATAAAAATATGTATATAAATATGAATATGTATATATATAAATATGTATATAAATATGAATATGTCTATATATAAAATGTATATATGTATATGTATTATGTATATATATATATATATATACTATATTATATATAATTATAAAAATATGCATATTTCTAAAAATATGCATATAAATATGAATATGTATATATATATATATGTAATAAATATATATATGTATATATATGTGTGTATATATGTATATATATGTGTGTATATATGTATATATATGTGTGTGTGTATATGTATATATATGTGTGTGTATATATGTATATATATGTGTGTGTATATATGTATGTGTGTGTGTGTATATGTATATATATGTGTGTATATATGTATATATCTATATATATATGTACATATATATATAAAGAGAGTGAGGGACTGAGAAAGCTCACATATTATATATATTATATAATGCATGTCTGTATTTGTGTTTGAAAACTGGTGTTGGTTTGCTTATGTCTCTGTAACTTAGTGATTCAGTTTTAGAAACCAATAGAATATGTACCAGACTGAAAAATAAGTACTAGGGTTGATTCGTTTGATTAATCCCTTCATTGCGTTGTCCCAGCAGGATTGCAGTCAAATGATTGAAGCAAAGAAATGATAAAGGTTTACCAGTTTCAAATGAAACCCAATCATTTAATTCAAATATTTGTTTTTTCAATTTTGTTTTACAAGGTAATTACTTGTATGTGGTGCTCTAGCTTGGATGATTAAAACAAACAAAAGTACATAATACTGAAATAAATTCCTCAGTCTCTTATTATTACATTGTTACTACTACTGTCTCTTTACATTCTGAGTGCAAATACCGCGAGGAAAACTTTGCCTTTCATCTTGTGAGAGTCGATAGAATAAAGTACCAGTCAAGTACTAGGGTTGATATAATCAACTACCACCACCCCCAATGGCTGGACTTGGACCAAAATTTAAATCAATTTTTACACATCTCTCATTCCAAACAGACTCACGGAACTTTTCTTTTCTTCAAAGGTCTTTGTTCGCGATGTCAGTAAGTACACCTATCAACAATATACCAAGTTGAATCCTTTTTACCATTATAGCAATGTGGGTGTCCCTGTGTGTGTGTTGTGTGTGTGTGTGTTCATGGTGTGTGTGTGTGTGTGTTCGTGTGTGTATGTGCATAGGTAGGTCAGTGGTTAGATAGATATTGTATAACATTCTTGTTGCAGTATAAGTTTTGTGTGAGAATTTGTAGTTCAGTGCTCACACACACACACACATATTCTTACTTTAATTCGTTTGAGTTTGTTTAAACGATTATGTGCAAACTGGCGTGGAATGTAACTTTAGAGTTGAGATTTCATTGGACCAAAAAAAGAAACAACTTCAGGCTACCAAAAGAAAAAAAAAAAAAAACCAACTTTATGCTTTTAATGATCATAACAGCAGGGAACCATACCTTCCAAGTCTCTGTTCCAAAGAAAATTGGTTTGATTGTTGCCTGTTCAAGAAAACCCACCCACACAATTTTATCGTCTAACAAACCCTAATTCCTGAAACATGGTTTACTTCAACCTATAAGAAACTTTTAATACGAATCACCAAGGAACAGCAGCTACATCTTTTACAGTTCATATCCTGCCATTTTTTGCATCTTTTCGGTTTGAACGGCAGTTTTTCTAGCGGTGTCATATGAAATTGTCACCCATAATTATGACCCTAGTATCGATCTATTGCATTTCAATCTGTTTTAGGGTTACAGTTAGGGGTGGGGGGAAGGGTATCTCTTTTTCTTCAGAAATGTAAATAAACCCAATCTGTTTCTTAAACGAGGGACATATTCATATGACACAGAATGTTTTCACCTCAATAGACATCATTGATTGGTTGAAATTGCAGAAATTGAAGAAAAAAAGCAACAAATATCTTACAAACTATAGAATTTTCCCAATAAAGCCAAGAGAAAAAGATGTTTTATAAACTCATTCTACGAATATATGAAGTTTAAAAGTGTTTAGTTACGTGGAAATTATTTTAAAAAACTGCCGTTCAAACCGAAAAGATCCCATTTTTTATATAACATGCACAGTGCTTTGTTTAACACCATCACCTAGTTCTTGGGTCTTTGTTTAGTGGAGTTACCTTTTTTTTGTAAACATTCAAACTAAACCATCCATTTCCTCCCCACTTCGACCATGATTTTCTTGCACACACTGACTTTATTTCTTTTTTTTTTTTTTAAACTTGTATTGCAATTTGGGATTAAGTGAACATGTTGGAATGCTCAAAAGAGATTATTTCTTTCTCCGAGGAAAGACTTTGCCTGAAACATCAGTATGCTCTTCTTACTACATCTTTATTCTTTTACTTGTTTCAGTCATTAGACTGTGGCCATACTGGAGCACCGCTTTGAGGAATTTTAGTCGATCTAATGAACCCAAAAACCAAAATATAAAAAAATTGTATGGTTTAAGGGTTATTTAGCTGTTATTTCTCATGACCACCTGATACCATCCTCGTTTCTTTTTCACTCTGACATATAGATGTTTTGCAATATCTTTTTCTACATAAACACATTTAATGGTCTATTGCTGGAATTTAAACAAAAAATTCGGACTGATTTTTTTCTTTTAAAAATTGAAAAATAAAAATGAATTTTAAAAAATTTCGAAAAAGAAAATTCTGTTTTTCATAGTGGTATGAATTCCTATATGTAGTATACAAATTCGTAAAAAGTTTCTGAAAATTCCAAAAAATAATGAGAGTTCTTAGGGGATGCTTAAAGCAGAATTCTGCCTGTCTGCCTTCTCAATACACTCACCTTCACCACCAACGAGAAACACTCATTGACATAGTTTTACTTCATAAATCAGTAACTCACGTGTGATGTTATTCCATATAAGTATATATAATATATTTTACACAAGTGAAGTCGAGACAGATTTCCTTCATTAGAGGTGAAGCTTTACGGGTGACGACTTCTTCCATGATAGAGATAATAGATATCAATATTATTCAGTCAATTCATTGCTGTTCTGGTTGTAACTTTCTAAAGTTCCTGGAAATACTTCTGTTGGTAGGAAAAAATTCAATGGTTCATCTCAAAGCCACACTCGACTTCCCTATGCTACAGTATATATCATAGCAGAATACCGAGCATAGGACAACTATGGAAACAGGCATGAATATGCCTGTGGCTTACGATTGGCTGAAATTACCCAAAATTTTCAAACTTTTTAATAGCTAATAATTATTTATTGATTTATGGTGAAAATGATTTTCACGGCATTGATTAGCATATAAAAGTATATTATTACACTGAATATGAAACCAATTCGAATAGAAATTGAAGAGATTGAAAATTGGCAGCCAAACAGAAAAGATCCGAAGTTGCAGTACTGTTATAAATATGTTTCGCAGTACTAGGATACACTCCTTTAAGTTCTCAGTTCAAATCCGGATCAGATTGAGATAATTTTGTTATATTCTGTGGTCGCTGAAATTTACTTACTGGGATCCACAAATAAGCGGAATTACTTTATAGCTAAAAATTCAATTTATGTTATTTACTTAAAAAAAAAAAAACTTTTATTAGGCGAGCCATCATCACTATCGCTGTGTGTTACTGTGTGTAACTAGGGGGAAAATCATTTGAAATTTATACCTGTTGGAACAAGAATAAACACTGCCACATAAAACCGATTGCCTTACCATTTCGGTCGACTTACCCTTAATTTTTCGGTTAAATTATCACCCTTAATTAAAAACAAAATTTAAAAAATGCTTTCCTACTCTTTACTCGTTTCAGTCATTTGACTGTGGCCATGCTGGAGCACTGCCTTTAGTCGATCAAATCCACCCCAGGACTTATTCTTTGTAAGCCTAGTACTTATTCTATCGGTCTCTTTTGCCGAATCGCTAAGTGACGGGGACGTAAACACATCAGCATCAGTTGTCTAGCGATTTGGGGGGGGGCATTCACAGACACACACACACATATACGACAGGCTTCTTTCAGTTTCCGTCTACCAAATCCACTCACAAGGCTTTGGTCGGTCCAAGGCTATAGTAGAAGACACTTGCCCAAGGTGCCACGTAGTGGGACTGAACCCAGAACCATGTGGCTGGTAAGCAAGCTACTTGCCACACAGCCACTCCTACACCTTTTATATAATTTACATTATATATATGCTTCATATTCACCGTATAACAGCTGTTTGACATCGCTATACTATAACTATTTACAAACCATATCTTTTATCTTTTACTTGTCAGTCATTAGGCTGCAGCCATGCAGGGGCACCGTCTTGAAGAGTTTATAGTCGATCCTTCGTTTTGACTCGAAAAATGTAAACAATGAATTCGGTAGTTTCCGTGACCAGATGTTGTCTTGTCAACTGTCAGTTGACTTCTGTCAAATTGGGAAGAGAAAGCTCATGGATTGAGCGGGCGTACTGTTCCTGTGTGTGTGTGTGCGCCTGTTCTGTTTATATGTATTTATGTGTTGCACACGCAAACACGCACACACACAAGAACAAGCACGTACACACAGACATGTCAATTGACAGTTGACAAGACAACACGTGATCACGCAAACTACCGAAGGATCTTTTCCTTTTGAACGGCAGTTTTCAACACAATTTCTAGTTAACTAAACACTTTTAAACTTCGTATACTGGTAGAATGTGTCAAAATAAAACATTTTTTTTCTCTTGGCTTTCTTGAGAAAATTGTAATTTGTAAGTTTAACGTAGTTTAATTTTTCGAATTTTAACCAATCCTATGCCCTCTATTGAGCTAAAATCATTTGCTGCGTCTAAAACAGACAACATCCTGTCACTAACCCTAACCCTCACTCTAACCCTAAATTTTAGCCTTTCGTTTTTTTTTCTTAATTGTTACGCGTGTGACTAAAATTATTCGTCTTGAGTTTTTGATTTCGTTTTTTTTTCTTAATTGTTAAATTAAAATTTTTTCCATTGCTTTCGTTTTTTTTTTTTTTCTTAATTGTTTTCCTTAAATTAATCTAACAATTAAGAAAAAATAAACGAAAGGCTAAAATTTAGGGTTAGAGTGAGGCTTAGGGTTAGTGACAGGATGTCTGTTTTAGATGCAGCAAATGATTTTAGCTCAATAGAGGGCATAGGATTGGTTAAAATTCAAAAAATTAAACTACGTTAAACTTACAAATTACAATTTTCTCAAGAAAGCCAAGAGAAAAAAATGTTTTACTTTGACACATTCTACCAGTATACGAAGTTTAAAAGTGTTTAGTTAACTAGAAATTGTGTTGAAAACTGCCGTTCAAAAGGAAAAGATCCGGAAGATGGCCTTGAAATATAACTGTCATGTACGGCTATGGGGAGATCTGACAAGAACCATCCTGTCCATGTGCCACAAATATACTCAAAGGGATAAGTATATCAAGCATCTAAAAGTATTGAAACAATGAATAAAACCGCAGTTGACTAGGTTTAGTAACTTCGAGAAAATCTTTATTCACAAGAAAGACAATTAATTTAGCGATTACAAACTGGCGAAATGGCAGTGTCGTTATGACTTAGGAAGGAATGCTTTCCCACTACCGGCTCTGTGACTTCAATTGTCGCCGAAGCTGTCTTTACCTTTTACCCTCTTGGGACCAATAAATAAATTACGAATCATGCATCGGAACCGTTTCTCCTTCTGTCAGAATCAGCTATGCAGAAAGTAACAATAAAGAAGTATTCTCAGCGTTACCCCACCAATCCTTTCAAGACATCACATTAAGAAAGTCTCTGATGGCTTATTAAAAAACTTGCAGAAAAAATAAGTAAAAATATTATGACAAACGTCTAAATGGACAGCATCTGTTTTTAAAAAAAATTATTACATCAAAGATAGTGAGAAGAAAATGAAATTTAAAATATTCTAGTGCAATGAAAGCTACACTGATTTAATTATTTTGTTTACAAATGCCTTCCAGAATTCATATTAACCCTGTACTATTTATATAATAGCAGCTATGTAAATCAGCAATGCAGTTATGGAAATATAGTTGAACCATTACATGTTAACTACTCATTTTCAAATTCTAACTTCCATTATAAATAATAGAAAATGTAGAGTGGTTGTTTGCCATTGTTGTTTAATCCGATCTAGCAGACCTATGACCAAAGATGTTGCAGCCGCTGTAATCTTTGTATATTGATAATTAAATTTTCTACTGTATCCCTTAAGACAGGAAGGGATACAGTAATTGAGGGTGATTTGTCTGTCATTTCTAGCAAGCATGCGACCGTTTGACTTAATCTGCCACAGACTCTACTGTCGAAGCAGGGTTTCTCTACACCGGCATTTTCTAATTAATGATCCCGGAAGGCCTTTGCAGTTGTACGATAAAAATAATTATTTGCAAACGAATTTTGAGTAAGTGTGCGGGATCTTTTCGGTTTGAACGGCAGTTTTTAACACAATTTCTAGGTAACTAAAAATTTTAAACTTTGTATGTTGGTAGAATGTGTTTATAAAACATCTTCTTCTCTTGGCTTTATTGAGAAAATTCTATAGTTTGTAACATATTTGGTCTTTAATTTCTTGCATTTCGGCAATTTCAACCAATCAATGACCGTCTATTGAGGTGAAAACATTCTGTGCCGTATGAATATGTCCCTCGTTTAAGAAACAAATTGGGTTTATTAGTTAGGGTTAGGGGTGGGGGAAGGGTATCTTTTTTTCTTCACAAACCCAATGTGTTTCTTAAACGAGGGACATATTCATACTGCACAGAATGTTTTCACCTCAATAGACGGTCATTGATTGGTTGAAATTGCCGAAATGCAAGAAATTAAAGACCAAATATCTTACAAACTATAAAATTTTCTCAGTAAAGCCAAAAGAAAAAGATGTTTTATAAACACATTCTACCAGTATACGAAGTTTAAAATTTTTTGGTTACCTAGAAATTATGTTAAAAACTGCCGTTCAAACCGAAAAGATCCAGGTCCTGTTTTGTCCCCGTAATTAGTGGTTCGGTTAAAAAAAAAAGAGAGACCGGTAGAATAAATACAGGGCTCAAAAAAAAAAAAAAAGAAAGAAAGAAAATTAAGACTTGGGGGCAATTTGCTCGACTCTTCAAGGTGATTTCTCAGTATGGCAGCAGTCAAATAACTGAAACAAGTGAAAGAAAGGCGATCTTCTTCCGTCTCCCCTAATGGTTCTCCCAAGCCATTAACCGTATTAGCTTCATATTATAGTCGTTACTAGAGCACAAGCACCGAAATGGCCTACAATAAAACGTTTTCATTGTTTAACTACTGCAAAAATAAATAGATAAACTTATTACATCTATCATTAGTAATTTTATAAATTTAATTTATCGTTGTCTTAATAGAATATAATTGATCGCAGGTTTGATGTAAAGTTGAATTTTTATTCTTAAACCTATTAACCATTATATATTTATCAACGGATTTTATTAATTTGTTTAGAAATTATTAAGAAAAACATTGAAATATGTAATAGAAGTGCTGCAGCTAAAGTAAGCTTTCGTCGTGAATAGAGAAGGAATAAATGTTAGGTGCTGAAAAGGCGACTGTCGTTACGGAGAATGCCAAACGAAGAGAAAATTGTCAGCTCTAGGAATAAATGACTTATCATATCCGGTGGGAGTCATAATAAATAGAAATAATGTTACTTGCAGATAGTACTTAATAACTTTGTCCCAGAAATGATTTGTTTCTAAAATGTTTATACGACCGGTGACATTACACACAAGTAAAGCGAAATATTTCGCAGAGGAAAATATCTATATATAGAAGAATAAGTTGAGGGCGTGATGTACTGAATGACGTGCGCAAAGGATTTTCAAATAATTGAAATTTCCCTTTTAGATGGAGAAAGAAAATAAATACTCAGTGTGATTATTAGTAGCTCTCAAAGACACTAATTGGATCTTTTCGGTTTGAATGGCAGTTTTTTCTAGCGGTGTCATATGAAATTGTCACCCATAATTATGACCCTAGAATCGATCTATTGCATTTCAATCTGTTTTAGGGTTAGGGTTGGTTAGGATTAGGGGTGGGGGAAGGGTATCTTTTTTTCTTCACAAATGTAAATAAACCCAATCTGTTTCTTAAACGAAGGACATATTCATAAGGCACAGAATGCTTTTTAACTCAATAGACGTCACTGATTGGTTGAAATTGCAGAAATTGAAGATGAAAAACAACAAATATCTTACACACTATAGAATTTTCTCAATAAAGCCAAGAGAAAAAGATGTTTTATAAACACATTCTACCAGTATACGAAGTTTTAAATTTTTTAGTTACCTAGAAATTATGTTAAAAACTGCCGTTCAAACCGAAAAGATCCCACTTATTTACTGAAGGAACCGAGTCGTTGTTTACAGGCAAGGCAGACAACTATGAATATGTTTTAGTGTTTTAGGATCTCAGTATAGTTGAGACTACTCATCTTAGGTTCGTTAGAGTTACGAAAATTTTGGCTAGTATGATTTGCATTATTCAAATATAAGAGGTAAGGGAAATAACTTGTGTAGACAAATGTCATAAGTTTAGATGACTCATTGAATGACTCACTCAGATTAACTTTTATGAGATTAATTTTTAAATTTCTCGAAGTTACTTCCCTTCTCACTGTGAATCGCTAGCAATTTTGGCAAGGTTTTTGTTTTCTTCGACTAAAAGAGAAATTTAACTGAGAAATATTTGCACGCATCATCACACCCTTATTTATATCTTTGGCTATTAAAATATCCGAGCTACTACAAGCTCACTAACTTGTAAGGAACTTGAAAGCAAACTTCAGAAATAAATTAAAACATTGGACAAACTGACATACAACTAAGACAGTGCCGGGAATGAACATCAGTCAAGTATAAATCCGACATACAAATTACCAAGCATGCATTTGCTAGTACACTAAACTTTCGACAGAGTTTAGTATGAGAATCTCTAATCAAAACTTCCTGTTTATAAATTTGAGCCCCACACACCGATCATCCCTTCGATCGATAGCTTCGTATTAGATCGCACAATTACCAAATGTGTTGACGAAGCACTTTGTCCCTCATTTTATCAACCCCTACGTGACATATAATTCGATTTTGTTTCCCGCTGTTTTCCTTCCATGCTTCAACCACTTATTTGCTACCACATCCAACAACACACAATCTTACCCTTCGCGCTTCCCTATGTTAGTCATCTCAAGAGAACAGCATAACATAACTGTCCCTTAATCATTATTAGCAGCAATCATTTAGAGCCCCAACGGTCGCTCCAATTCCTTTCTTTTCAAACCATCGATCCCCTGGAATCCCCTCACAGTTCATGTTTTTGACGCAAGTATCGGCTTATAAGAGTTCATTTGCATTGGAAGGTCTGTGACACCTATGGACACAGTTCCACTTTCTCCAGACCCAGTAAGTCAAATATATATATATATATATACCAATTGAGAAAACAAATTTTAAAACTGAGCGAAGCGCACTAGTAATATACAAAAATGTTGAATTAGTATTTGGAAAATGCAAGTTTTCAACATTTCCTACTCTAATGAAGCGGTACCTCACATGTATGCGCTCTCCCCCTCACTCTCTCTCACACACACACACGCCACGTACATTCACTCACGTCAATATACGTCCCACACCTCTGTAAAATACGCTGAGGAAATTGTTATACTTGGTTTGCTCTTACAGAATGGAAGCAAGAGAGAGAGAGAGAGAGAGAGTCAGTAAGCGAGACAGATCGAATAGACAAACGAGCACTATGTTAGTGTGTGTGTATGCATATATTTATACATACATACATACATATTATTGGGCCCCTGGGATATGTAACACTGCTTAAATACCAATCTTGAGAAATTAGGTTTTTCAAAATCAGAAACTAGAAAGCTAATTCGAAGACTACAAATCCAATCCAACACTAGAACTGTAAAAATCTGTGAAACTTTCCAGAAGTTTATCATTTAAATATATATGAGCATATCTACAAATCTGCACATACATACATACAAAGAAAAATACCCTGTTGTTCATGTTGAAATTCCAATGAAGGAGCCTTGAACCTAGGTTAGAAACCGATTCTTTCTCTATTGGTAAGTAATCTTGAAATAAACTGAATAATAGCATGCATATATGACCACGCTTCCCTGTCTTGTAGTGTATTTAGCTGATTTTCTAAGCTATATTCATGGCTATCCTGCTTTCGAAAATTCCTTTATTTTCTGTAGAATACCGACTTACTCGGTGCTTCTAAACTTGCTTACAATGTATGTAATATATGTATGCCATTATGGTATAATAGTGAGGTTTAAAAGTTCGTTTCACAATCCTGTTTCGGTTCCAATCCCGTTACATGGCATTCTGAGAGGCCAGCAGGTTTAAGGAGCATATCACCCATGTGCCGAGATCTACCACCCACAAAAGAAAACATAGGTATGGATGATTATTCAACTGACATGATTTAAAAGTCACGTACACCTGTGCGCATAGTGTAAAAAAGATGTAAGTGAACGCTTCAGAACAGTATTTCGCCTGTCTTTACGTTCTGAGTTTAAATTCCGCCAAGGTCGACTTTGCCTTTCATCCTTTCGGGGACGATAAATTAAGTACCAGATGCGCATTGGGGTCGATGTAATCGACTTAATCCCTTTATTTGTCCCTTCTATGTTTAGCCTCCTGTGGGCAATAAAGAAATTAGAAACCGATAAAAGGTCGTCGCGCGCGTCCCAATCAACGCTTGACAACCGTTGTTGGTGTGATTACGTCCCTGTAACTAGGCTTCAGAAATAAGTCCTGGGGGTCAATTTGTTTGAAACAAGTGAAAAATAAAAGAACACTCACACATATGTATGTATGCCATGTGTCAATATGTGTGCGAATTCCCGTAAATTTTTTTGGCAAGAATTACGCCCCCCCCCCAACCACCCTAAAAAAAATTTTTTTCGACACAAACCCCACTTTTCGGCTAAGGGGAACACGAAAACACGAATCTGCAAAAAAAAAAAAAAAAATGGCAAAAATCGATATTTCTAAATTACCACCCGCCACTCTATTTCCTTCATTTTAATTTTCTTCACAATTTTCTTTTTCAAAATATGCGGAAAAATACGGAGATTATGATTCTGAAAAAAATTTCTAAAAATCTTTGTAAAATTACAAAAATAAACAAATTTGGAAGAAAATGAGAGAGACGGACGGAAGTCTTTCCTCGAATTGTCCGTAAAATATGTGGCAATGTGACCGCGAGTAAATTTGACTAGGATCCTTTGTCGGAAGAACTTTCATCTCATAAGACAAACTTCTTTTGTACAATTTCATGACTTCTGCCAACGTGATATTGCAGTGATGAAAACCGATCTCGTCTTTCTCATTCGCAAAATGAACCCCCTTTAATTTAGCTCAGATTGATTTCAATTTTCATGTATCAATACAACTCTCAAGCTTAGTCTAATACGTTCCATTGAATATGTAATTAGTCTAATTACATGCTGTGGCTGGCGACATCTATTTCGTCAATATATGTAGGAAAACGTCACGTCAGCAAATTAAAGAAGAAACGGGCGACGTGGGCTGTACTTCAGGCATCCACCAATATTGGAAAGTATTTTCAAAGCTTATAATAGACAATACTTTTCCCTTTCAAATCGAAAAAATGTACCTTTGTGTGAAAAGTCTGGCTGCATCCGAAAAAAACATATATTATGAAACAAAAATATACACAAAATTTATTACACGAATCTGTTACCACCACGACAGTCAACTATTTGACGCCGAACACGAGTTTGATGTTGAATACATCCACGAATTTTCCGCTCAGATAGCTCTTCCCAAGACTGCAAGACGGCTTCGTGCAATTCATGCCTCGTTGTAGGGTTTTTCAGTTCAACTTTATCGGCCAAAACTTTGAAAATGCCTTCATCGAATGAATTCCACGTGTTGAATAGAACTCACTGAATAAATCTTAATTAACTGTGTTGTCAATTGTATGCACCTGACATATGCTAACGTGTATGCAGCCAGACTTTTCACACAGAGGAAATACATGTCGCTCGCCACAGCATGTAATTGTACATATTGCAATTAAGGGTACTACTAGGGAACAGTGGTCCCGGTGCGCACACGCGCATGCGAGCTAGCTAGTCGTGACTAGTCGATCCTGCAACGACAGCCTAGCAAAGTAAATAAAACACAAAATAAATAATTTTTTTACACAAAGTAAATAATTTTTGTTTAACAAAGTAAATAAAACACAAAGTAAATAATTTTTTAAACAAAGTAAATAACACAAAAACACAAAGTAAGGATCGACTAGTCATGACTAGCTGAGGCGACTGCGCGTGTGCGCGTAAGGACCACTGTTCGCTAGTAGTACCGCAATTAAGGTTATGGTAGTTAATTAAGCATCGAATAGATAGAAGCGAAATTCGATAAGGGGGTTTCTCTTTCTGCAACAGACAATATTTGCGCATGCGTATTAATGAAATAATGCGTCGTCTGCTTGAACACTGCAAACATGACATGGCGACTGCGAGCTGAAACTTTTAGTTAGGAACATTTATTAATTTATGTATAGCTCTAGTGAAAAATAGCGACAGTTTACTATTTTAAAGGAAAAGAATAATCTTATAAGCAGGTATTTCAGTCATTTATTTCTTCCTGTATAGTCTGTGTTAAAGATTTTTGCTCTTAGATATTTTCTTCTATTTTTTTTATATCTTACCGGGGCAAACGTTGAACGAGAAAGTTTGAACAATAGCTTATACATACATATATATATATAACTGAAAAATTATGGCTTTTTTACCCCTCCTATCCTCCCCTCTCTGTATCGATTTTGTTGACACAAAACACCATTTGGGGTGGGGGCCACTACGAACGTAAAAACTATTGAAGACTTTTCGGTTAAAAGAAAACTATTTTCAGACGTAAAGGTGTGTAATTAAAGGGAAACTTGGCTGTTGTTTCTAGCATGTCCCATGACCAGTAAGGTTTAGGGTTGTTAAAATTGTATTGAAAATAGACTTATTTTCCTGAACGTTATGAAGAAACAAAGTCAATTCGTGCGAAAAATCCGAATCGTCTTTCTCCACCCCCGAACCGATTTTACACAGATAATCCTGGTATAATCGCATTGTATATTATCCAGGGCAGTGGTTTTCAACCAGGGTTCCGCGGAACCTTCGGGTTCCGCCAGTACAGTGCAGGGGTTCCGCAAGAAGTTACAAAACTGCTAAAATCGGCAGTAATTTTTAATTCTCCTGTGCAGATATGTGTGCATAGGACTATTAAATTATTGCACAAGGGTTCCTCGAGCCTGTGGAATGTTTCCTTGGGGTTCCGCTCCAGCAAAAAGTTTGAAAAGCACTGATCTAGAGGATATTTCGTTTGAAATTTCGTAGAATTATACCAACTCTTTAAACAAGTTATGAGGAAACAAAGTCAAATCTTATGAATTATCCGAAACTCCCTCCCTTCATCGGAAGAAATATTTTCACAAGAAATTCACATATATTTATGTGCTATGTCCTCTGCATTGAAAAAAATATCCGATTTCCTGAACGATTTGAAGAAAGAAAGCCAACTCGTGTGAATTAGCCGAATCGCCTCTCCCCTCCTCCGAAACTAATTCCGATATAATCGTAATGTATATAGAAAAATACCTATTTTTCTGAAAGTTATGAAGAAACAAAGCCAACTCGTGTGTAATATCCAAATCTCCCTCCTCTTCTCGAAAAAATTTTTACCACAAATTGATGTAAGCCTGTAGAGGTGAGCTATCCCTTCTGAAAGGTATTCATAGAAAATTTCTTTAAAAGATATCTAATTGTCTGAAAGATATGAAGAAACAAATTGGTGATGTGTAACATTTGTGTTGGTAAGACTAGAATGCTTTGCAGTATTTAATTACTTGAACAATTTTAAAGTCAGGAATCTACGAATTTTGTGATGTAAACATCGAATTGTCCGTAAAATATGTGGCAATGTGACCGCGAGTAAATTGGACTAGGATCCTTCATCGGCAGAACTTTCATCTCAAAAGACAAACTTCTTTGTAGAATTTCATGATTTCTGCCAACATGAATTCCAGTGATAAAACCGATCTCGTCTTTCTTCTTCGCAAAATGAACCCCATTTAATTCCTCTATAGTTTGTGTTAAAGATTTTTTTCTCTTAGATATTTACTTCTAATTTTTATATTTTACCGGTGAAAACGTTGAACGGGAAAGTTATGCATATATATTACATAAACTGAACAATAGTCTTTGACTAGGATCCTTCTTCGCCAGAACTTTCATCTCATAAGACCAACTTCTTTTGTAGAATTTCATGACTTCTGACAACCCCCTTTAATTTAGCTGATTGATTTCAATTTTGATGTATCAATACAATTCTCAAGCTTAGTCAAATATGTTCCATTGAATATGTAATTAGTCTAATTACATGCCGTGGCTGGCGACACCTATTTCGTCAATATATGTAGGAAAATTAAAGAAGAAATGGGCGACATGTGCTGTACTTCAGGCATCCACCAATATTGGAAAGTATTTTCAAAGCTTATAATAGACAATACTTTTCCTTCTCAAATGGAAAAATGTATATTGTACATATTACAATTAAGGTTATGATAGTTAATGTAATTGTAATTTTTGACTAATTTTTAAAATTAATTAGTCTAATTATATGCCGTGGCCGGCGATATGTATTTCGTCAATACAGATTATTAGCAACTATTGAAAACAAGAGAAACAAGCAGGAGTGGCTGTGTGGTAAGTAGCTTGCTTACCAGCCACATGGTTCTGGGTTCAGTCCCACTGCGTGGCACCTTGGGCAAGTATCTTCTACTATAGCCTCGGGCCGACCAAAGCCTTGTGAGTGGATTTGGTAGACGGAAACTGAAAGAAGCCCGTCGTATATATGTATATATATATATATATATATATATATATATATATATATGCGTGTGTGTGTCTGTGTTTGTCCCCCTAGCATTGCTTGACAACCGATGCTGGTGTGTTTATGTCCCCGTTACTTAGCGGTTCGGCAAAAGAGACCGATAGAATAAGTACTGGGCTTACAAAAGAATAAGTCCCGGGGTCGAGTTGCTCGATTAAAGGCGGTGCTCCAGCATGGCCGCAGTCAAATGACTGAAACAAGTAAAAGAGTAAGCTGAATACTTTTCCCTCTCAAATCGAAAAATGTATATTGTACATATTGCAATTAAAGTTATTGTAGTTAATTTATTTATAATTTTTTTATTAAGGCAATTATTTTTAATGAAAGCCTGGAGTAGATAGAAGCGAAATTCGATAAGGGGGTTTCTCTTTCTGCAACAGACAATATTTGCGCATGCGTATTAATGAAATAATGCGTCGTCTGCTTGAACACTGCAAACATGACATGGCGACTGCGAGCTGAAACTTTTAGTTAGGAACATTTATTAATTTATGTATAGCTCTAATGAAAAAATAGCGACAGTTTAATAGTTTAAAGGAAAAGAATAATCTTATAAGCAGGTATTTCAGTCATTTATTTCTTCCTCTATAGTCTGTGTTCAAGATTTTTTCTCTTAGATATTTTCTTCTATTTTTTGATATCTTACCGGGGCAAACGTTGAACGAGAAAGTCATTTTTCATATATGTATATATATATATATATATATATATATATATATATATATATATACTGAACAATAGCTTTTATGTATATATATGTGTGTGTAATTGTCCAACAGCTTATAGAACTGAAAAATTATGGCCTTTTTTTTACCCCCTCCCATCTTCGCCTCCCCGGATTGATTTTGTTGAAACTACGCACCATTCTTTTTTTTTTTTTTTGAGCACTACGCACTTAAAAACTATAGAAGCCTTTTCGGTAAAAAAAAAAAAAAAAGTTACTATTTTCTGACGAAAAGTTGGGTTGTTAAAGGCAAACTTGGCTGTTGTTTCTAGCATGTCACATGATCGGGAAGGTTTAGGGTTGATAAAAATCACAAAGTTTCAAAAACAATTTTTTAATAGCATGAATGAGTTTATGCTATTAATGGGGAGAAAATATTGAAAGACATTAAATACTTGTCAGCGTGAGAAAGAAATGAGGAAGGCGGCTATGGGATATGCTAGAAACAACAGCCAAATCTCCCTTTAATAACATCTTTTCGTCTGAAAATATTTACTTTTCTTTTATTTTTGCCGAAAAAGCTTCTCTTGTCGTTTTTAAGTACGTGCCCCACAAAATCGGTCCGAAGACGGGAAGATAGGCGGTGGGAGGGTAAAAAAAACATCATTTTTCGCATTTTTTCCTAAAAGTATACTCCAGAGCATTTCCAAGGGCACCATGAAAAAAATCTAAAAAATCCCCGTCAAAACGAAGAAATTCCTAACTTCAACATCCGACAATTTTTTTGCCTTTAATTCCTTTAGTAACTAAAAACATTGGCTGTCGATAACAGGAAAAAACTCTTCAAACTACTCATCTACGAAAAATGCAATGTGTGTTTTTCTTCAGTAAGATCTCTTAGAAGCAGGTTTTTTTAAAAAAAATTACTATGAAATTTATTATTTGTAGTTTCGATACTAAGCTTTAAATGATTGCTTGGTGCCATCTTCTGCCCAGAAAAATCATTTAAACATGGGATTTTGGGTCAGAGTTTTTAAAAAAAAATTTGAAATTAAAATTTGAATTTGTGTTTATTTTTTCCATATTCTCCGTATTTTCCCAAGTAGAATGAGGGAAAAAAATTCACAAACGGTTTTTTAAAAGAGTTTAAAAAAGAAAGTTTGGGCAAAAAACCGACTTTAATTTCACATGAATTACTTTGTTATTTTACTGCGGGGGAAATTACTCTGAAAGAAATCTTTGCAGAAAGGTGAGTAGATTATGTTATCACAGTTTTGTGACATTTGGCTGTTATTTCTAGCATGTGGATAGGCCTGCTTGAAGGCCTGAGGGTATTCTTTTTTCTTTTATTCTTTTACTTGTTTTAGTCATTTGACAATGGCTATGCTGGAGCACTGCCTTTAGTCAAGCATATCAACCCCAGGACTTTTTCTTTGTAAGCTTAGTACTTATTCTATCGGTCTCTTTTGCCAAACCACTAAGTTACAGGGACGTAAATACACCAGCATATTAGTTGTCAAGTGATGTTGGGGTGGGGGTGGGGGGCAGAGAGTCAGACACACACACACATATGTATATACATACGACGGGCTTCTTTCAGTTTCTGTCTACCAAATCCACTCACAAGGCTTTGGTCAGCCCAAGGCTATAGAAGAAGACACTTGCCCAAGGTGCCATACAGTGAGACTGAACCCGGAACCATGGCAACTTTCTCTGTCAGGGTTAATGCAAATATCACACACTACATATCTTCTTTCCAAGCACTGCTGTAAACAGCAGAAGTGAGCTAGAATGTTAAAACTTAGTGCACATGCACAGCAGAGTTCAAGATCAACCTTTGCTAAGCAGCTTCACTCTGCATGCTTTAGCTTCATTACTTCGGCAACAGTCCAGATACTTATTGATCAGACCTCGTATCTCCGCCTCTAACGCATGTGCAGTCGGGACCAGGATTTTGAGACCCAGTCCCAGTACCTTGCCCGCTTGTTCATGCATTGAGGATACCCCTCAACCATTGTCCAAACCGCCCTTGCCTGCGCTTGTCGAATTGATTGCACCACCACCTTCTCTCTTTCCCCACACCATTCCCCTAACCGCATCCCCTTTCCCCTCCTTTTCCATCCCTCCACCCTACCTCTTCGCTGGAGGATCCTACAGACCTTCTGTCATCACCAGCTTGATCTCACCACCTGCCCCATCTTCCCCAACCCACTCTTGTCCTCCTTTAAATGTGCCTGAAACCTACGCGATCTACTGGTCTGTAGCACTTCCTCTTCCTCCCCGGCCCCACCCGGATCCTTTCCATGTTCCAGATCCTACTGCCACACCTACCCCTTCATCACCAACATCACTTCCCTCACTGGTTCCAACTAGCACACTCTCCACATCACAAACTCCTTCTCCTACACCTCTTCTAGCCTCATATATTGTATTAGATGCAATCTCTGTGGTAAACTATATGTAGGTCAGATGGGCCACCAGCTGGCTGACCGGTTCACCGAACATCTGAGGGATGTTTGGCTCCATACAAACATACATCCACATACAAACATACATGTGCATACATGCGCACTACTTGTGACTGGTGATTAAAAATGGATCTTCTATCGAAATGTTAGGTGTCGTAAACAGTGGCTTGGTAAAGGGGAAAAAGCTCACCCACAACTGAGAAGGGAACTTCATGGAAAAAAAGGTTCTTTTCTCTATCTGGTGGTATTGCAAAGGAGTAGTTCACTTTGAATTGTTACCACCTAATGCAACAATCAATGCTCAAACCTACTGTCAGCAATTAGAGCGTTTGAACCAAGCTTTGAAGAAAAAATTATCCACTTTAGTGAATCAAAAAGGAGTAATGTTTCATCAGGACAATGTGCTACCCCACACTGCAAAGATCACATCACAGAAGATGGAAGAGCCTGGTTGGGAAAAAATTCCTTGTCCACCTTATTCTCCTGACCTTGCTCCTTCAGACTACTATTTGTTTCGTAGTTTACAGAATCAAGATTTTCAATGATGTCTTCAGAATGTCTTAAGAAATAACAATTTTCCTTTTGTAGTAATAATTTGATGTGACAAGTAAACTTTATATAATTGCTGTTGCTTTGGATGATATCTGACCAGACATTGATTCTTTTGAGTGATTTTATAAAAGATGTACCCTGTCCATTTATTATAGATAAAATATTTTCCATTCTTTCATAGCAGGAAATGCTTGTAAGAGAACTAAATGTTAGTATGTTAATAAATATTGCACTTTCATCTTTCTTTGTTACCTTTGACTGCAACCAATTAAATTATCCTGCCATTGTAGCAACACAATTGTAGATTTTTGCAATTAATTTGTTTTCACACTTCCACCTTTCAATGCATTTAAAAACGTTTATATAAGGCACTAGCAGTATCGCCCGGCGTTGCTCGGGTTTGTAAGGGAAATAACCATATAAGCATTTTTAGAGAGTTACTTCCCTTATAGATGCCAATTCGGGCTTTCTTAGCCATTTCTGTTTTGGTGTCTTCAAGCCATGAAGTCGTTGTTCTAAAAGAACGCTGGTCTCCTTGACAACGCTTTACGACGTTGATTTCCTTACACTGCCTTCCCCACAGCTTCACGAGGGAGGGAAGAAGGGGAGAAGCAAGCAGGTGCAGGTGTGACCATGGACGCCAACTCCGCCGCCATCGACATGAAAAATTATGCATTAAAATGGAATAAAAAATGATGTTAAATTATTTTTAAAATCGTAGACTCATCGTAGACGCGCGCTAATACTCAGACGGGCTCGATATGAATCATGACTATAAGATACCCGAATTTGGTTAAACTGCACCGCAAAATGTGGGAGGAGTTAGGAATCTAAATCGAAGGGGACAGACACTCACACAACTACAGTTTTATATATAGAGATTTGCTGAACATTCTCCATTAACGTTAAAACCAATGAATTGTCTTTCTAGCCACACAGTCTTTTTTGTAACATAATGCAAAATAGTTGACAGGTGTGAATAGTTGAATAGATCAGATGTTTCATTTGAAAGAATAGCAATGATTCTAGCCTGCTTAAGTTCATTTTCTATTTCATTCAAAGTAACTTTTTGAATTGCACCAAACAAGTCATTTTGAATTCTGTGGAAATTTAAAATGTCAACTGTATCTAGATGGCTTGCCAGGTTTTCATGGTGCTTATTAAATTATAAGAGTTCTTTATAATTCCTGTGATTAGTGGGTTTATAAAATTCAAAATAACCCCAAAACAATAATTCTTGGCAACCTAAAAAATTAACTGCAGCAACCAGTCTTTGTTTTGTTAACTTCTTTATTATACTGATTTATGCTCTGTCTTTAATGTGCATCTTAGTGTAAGCTTATGCAAACATTCCCAAATGTTTTAAGATTTATCAATGATTTTATGTTATTGAGAATGTCCATATTTTATCCCGGCCATTGGTAGATTATTTAAATCATTCTAATCTTTATCATTCCAAACAGTTTTTTTCTGAACTAAACAGCAGGCATGGCCAGCAAAATAAGTTAGCTTAGCACTCCCATTTAACCATTTTTTCTTTCATATCAATCTGACAATATACAATTCATTTCTTGTTGGAACTTCACAAATTAGTTCATTTTAGTGGCATTAGTTTGTCATCATTTTTAATTAATAGTTTCTGTTCAATATCTATTTTTCAAAAGCTTTTTTTGCGACACATATTTCTGACATTTGGACTAAGATTTCAGAAGTTCAAAAGATAATAATAAAAATTAAAGGTGGTAATGTTTTAATGTGATTGTGTGTGTGGACATATGTATGTATCTTTTCTGTTAAAAAGGAGTACACTAAAAGTTAACTTGGATAAAATGGCAGATAATACTAATAAAGCAAAGGGTTTAATTACCTAATGAATACAGTGAAAGAAAATGTAACTGTTTTCCTTTTGGGACATGAAATATTAATCAGAAAATGAATAAATCTTTGTTTCCATTATGTAAATTGTCTTTCTTGGTCTGCAAAGCTTTTGTGTCATAGTAATCTGATAAACTTAATGAGAATGACAGAGGTTTTTTTTTTTTGTGAAAAGGGCTGAATTGTCTCTATTTAGTGCTTTTTCTCACCTTTCACTTGAGGTCAGTCATCACTTGTGGGTCAATTATTTAATATATCAAATATGAAGAAATGAGAAGAGTGTATATGTAGATAGGTATTTACAGCTAGATAGAGGAAGGCAGTAAGAAGCTACATGCATTTTCAAAAATGCATGCCTTTTAATGGTATCTTAATGGATTAAGAAATTATGTCAGAATAGCATTCTTTTTATGTGGAAATAATCCAACAGTTTTTTTGTATCTAGCATGACAGAGAAATTGTTTCCTCAGTTCATCTCCCAAATAAATTTACAAATTCAATTTTCAATAGTTTTGACAACTTTCAATGTGTGTAGAGATAAAATACATATTTGAATTTAATTTTAGACGTATGAAAAAATAAATCAACATGCATTGCATGACTTGTGTATCTTGAGTACATGCTGCTGGTGTGTGTGTGTGTGTACATGTAAATACATATGCATAAACATGTGTATGTATATTCATATATCATTATCATCATTTAACGTCTGCCCTTGTACAGTTTACTGGAACTGGCAAGCCAGAGGATTGTGCCAAGTTCTATTGTTTGCTTTGGCATTGTTTCTACTGGTGGGTACACTTACTAATGCCAAACTGTTCAACCCATACCAGCTTAGAAGGCAGACATTAATTGATGATATGTGTGTGTGTGTATGCACACATGTATATATAATTATATATACATGTGTATAGGTATATGTAAATATTTATGCATGTTTATATACTTTTGTCTATAATTGTATATGAACATGTGTGCATGTTTATACTAAAATAAAGAAATTGGTTCATTAATTAGTTATGAATATATGTCTGTAAACAGTAGCATTGCAAATATCTGGGCAATCTTTATATTTCCAGAATAAGTTTAAAGATGTTAAAAAACACTATTGATGTCACAGCAAATAAAAATTAGTTAATCTGATTGAAGTATGTTGCTGAAATCTTCAACAGTAAAAGTTACTTGAAAATTATATTTTTATAAAAACATACTCAAAGATATGGTCATAGAGGTAAGTTACCCTGCAGATGTGAATGTCACTTCAAAAATCAGTGAGAAGGAAAATATCTGTGGATGAAACCAGCAACTCTTCTACACTGATTATTAATTTATGTTCATAATAATCATTGTCACACTCAGTTATGTTAGTAAAAAAAAAAAGAAAGATATTTAGTTTTAAAAGGAGATATTCAACCTCTCTTAAAGCATAGAAGAATGGAATCCTATAATTCATCCAAAGGTTAAAGTTTTAGTTTTTACCAACTACCTAGTGCTTGCCTTTGTAACATTTAAAATAGAATAGTGACAATCATCAACATTTAAATTCACATTATTAATTGATCTCTATCACTTTCACTGACCACTCTAAGTTCAGCATAATTTCATTACAAAAGATGAATACTAAAACCAATAAACTAAAAATTTTAAATGTTTAATTTTATTTTTTACCATTTTCTATTTTCAGTTAATCATGGGCCGGTGGCTAGAAATTTCCTGCTTTCTCCTCTTCCTATTTTATTTTAGTTCTCAAGACTCAGTTTATGGTAAGTAGATACATACTTAATATTTATTCATAGGATTTGTGGCATCAAATGTAAATTGATGTACACTATCTTTAAAATGTTGCATCTGTCTCTCAATCTTCACTGTTAATCTCATAACTGACCTCCAAATTTTTCACCTTCATGAGCACCATCTACTTTTCTTGTGAATACTTTTGCTGTCCATTCTTTTCTTGTAAACACAATGCACAGCATTACAAATAGTGAAATTCCTAACATATACTGCTTTGTTTCTTCAATCCAATAATATATTCTTGTGAGAAAGTGTCTCAAAGTATTCCAACTTAAATTTAATAATAATTTTTTTTTTTTAATCACATCATTATTAAAAATTTAAGAGTAACATCTTCTCTGATTTCCTTAAGCTTCCTTCTCATAATTTTGTAAATACTTTTTATGGTTATATTCTTTTACTTTATGTATTTAGAGAAACAAATTAAAATTAATAATTGATATTCTTTATCAAAACAAATATAATGTGACCATTCCAATGAAGTTTTGCAAAAGTTGCTAATATCTATTTTCTTTTATATGTAAGAAATACAGTCAACTTTACAAACTCACACTGAGGATCTTTTAATTTAATTCAGTTTTTAAGTTTTATATTTTTCTTCAATACTATGAATTGCCAAAAAGCCTATTCTGAATGTTTATACTAAGCTATTACTAATTATTACAGGTAACAAGATTGATATGAGTAAGTACAATATTTTTCATTTTGTTTTATATGTATTGCTTTGTCAAAATATTAAAAAAAACCGTTGGAGGTTATATTTATACTGTTTAATGACTATGATTTAACAAGTGTTTAAAAAGCATACTTTATAATTAATCTTAATTCAATAGATTTCCTCTAACCCTTTTTGAAATATCAACTTTAAACTGATTCTCAAAATAGACCTGTATATGTTTGTATGTGTGTTTATGTATATATATCATTCAACCATGATAGTGCTTGAATATATTCTTAAATCCACTATTTGTCAATCACAGCTTCACCACTAATTCAGTTCTCAACTAAATTGCAAACTGTTAATAGTTTTAAAGAGGACACCTACTCAGCTACACTTTGGCATAAATAGTTCGAGATTTGGTTCAGTAGAAAAAAAGTTACATCAAAATATCTGTGACCTCAAGGGGGGCAGTAAGGTAGATATTCATCTTCAATTAACATAAATTTTAAAATTTTAAATTACAAGTATACTTTACTTAGCATTAAATGATAGAAAATGCATGAGAAATTCAGAATTGTGAGTTGCATTGAACAAAAATTAGTAGAAAAGCAGTTATGAAGTAAAATGTTATGAAATTTAATGTCAGTAAGTAAGGAAGTAACACTTAAGCAATAAGAATAAAGAATATATTTCTAAAATGAATGTTTACATTCTAAGGTGGTGAGCTGGCAGAAATGTTAGTGCACCGGGCGAAATGCTTAGTGGTATTTCATCTGTCTTTACATTTTGAGTTCAAATTTCACTGAGGTCAACTTTGAAGTACAGATGTATTAGAATGCAGGAGATTGCCAATGTGAATGAAGGGATATTCAAGTGGCATATTACCATCTAACTTGATGTGTGTCCATTCCAAATGCTCTTCATGGCTTCTGGCCCAGCTAGACTTATGTATAAGATAGTTACGTGTTGTGTGTGTTTATTTTTTGGGGGCAGGGACTGCTTGAGAGAGAGTTTGCATAAATACACTGGTATTTTAGTGGTTGACAATATTTTAAATCATAAATTCTTTTATATTTTACAATAAAAGTAACAATTTCAATACTTCAATAGTACCATTCACTTGTAACATTTTAATAATTTTTATCTTGTAATAATTTTTATCTTGTAATAATTTTAGTAAGTCAGCAGACTGGCAGAAACAATGAAAATATCTAACAGTATTCATAAGTTTCATATTTTATATTCTATGTAAAAGTTATACAAAGCTTACTGAAGTATTATATAGTCCCTTATTAAAATCCTTCACTAACTACTACTTTATTAACCATATAAACTTTATTTTTATTTTCATATTTTTTATTGTAATAAACTTTATGCAAAATTTGTACTTTGTATTGCCATTATATGTGCTTTTGAAAAATGTAAAAAACATTGTAGGTCAACTAGTAAAATAACATAAGTTAAAATTTTTTGACAGAATTCAGTGTTAATGCAAGATTATGATCCCTTCAGTTTATTATCACAATTATCCTCTGCTTCAATAACAGATTGTAAACGTTTAGAATTATAAAATATTTGCAATTGCCTATTGTTATTTGTATATGTCAAAAGGTAAACATAAATATTTTTTTAATAAAAATAATCCATCCATATATAAGAATTACCTATGTATAATATTACTAATCACTTAAATTACAAATCATTATTATTAATAGGCAAAATGTGAGTACATTTCTAACTGTTTATTACAAATACTGAAGTGTATCATTAAAATTATTAGCAATGTAAATATTTGGCAAATTTCTTGAACAATTAAAATATTTTCATGGCTAAAATAATAAAATTTTCAACCTTTATTTCTTATAGTGTTATGTTAATGTTTTATTCTTGTTTACAGCTGGCATACAAAATGCTAAAAGTAAGTTGGTATCTATGCAAAAAAATAAAAAAAAAGATTAATTCTTAAAATATATACTTCTCACAATGTCCAAAGCTTATTAAAAGCTTGAATCAATGCTAACACTTGTCTCATTTCAATATTGTTATAAACTACTTAAAACGAATTTCAGAAGAATATCAAAGAATATTCCATGATAAAAGCAATGATACTAATCAACTAAACATCAGTGAAT
>NC_043019.1:2606730-2611730 GCF_006345805.1 Octopus sinensis
GGAATGGAACACTAGCACACATCACGACATATGACAGAAGAGGATCCCCATAAACTGGTTACAATATAAACAAAACTGAAAACATAATAAAATACACAGATAAATGAACAAATGGAAGTAAATAACTATATACATTTATTATTATTATTATTATATATACATACATACATAATAATGATAATAATAATAATAATAATAATAAGTGGGTGTAAACACATGAACAAAATAAGAATAAACAAAAACAAATTACTCGAATGTATAAAACAGGAGATACAAATATTACAGGCATTTCCCCACCCACACACACACACACTAACTAAACATAGACGCACATAGAGATATACGCATGCGCAAATGAAGACACAATAGAAATTTAAAATGGCTGACGGTTAGTAAGGAGAGATACACAAATAAGAAAGAAGAAAGCAAAGGACCACTGGTGCGGTTACAGGAGTATGACGAAAGAACTCTGGCCAAAATAAGATTAAGATTAATGTAAAAAATAAATAACGCTGAAGCAAAGTAACACCAAATATATAGTGCGTGTGTTTTTATTGGCTAAACTGGCAAAATGACCATTCCTAAATACAACAATATATATATATATATATATATATATGTATATATATATATATATTCAAACTTAAATTATGTACATTATTTGGTGATCAGTAAATTCCACCAGTTAAATTTCACCATAGGTAAATTACACCATGGTATATTCTACCATGGTAAATATCACCATAGGTGAAATTATCATTATTATTGTTATTAATATCATTATCAAATCATTATTTAGAAGGGTTCCACAATGCTTTGTGCTCATCACCTAACATCCACACATCCAAATTTGTGGAAACTATGCACTGCCCTTGAACCTGAGGAAGGATTAAGCCAGACAAAAATTGCACACGTTCGAAGTGGAGACTCAACAACAACAAAAAAAGACCTATCAAATTATTGATGCATGACTGAAGAAGCTAGTTCAGGAATATCACAATGAAAACCCTCTGCAATTTTTAAGAAGTATTGCACACAATTTGTCTTAAGAAATTTTTCTTTAAATGAATTAAAACTTTCTTATCCTAAGTCTACTTCACAATGTACTCACTGTTATTTTTTATCCTATTGTTATAATAAAATGTATGCTAAAATTTAATATTTTCTTTCTTTATCCCAAATTATATTATGTTTGAAATTTTGTGATGAGTCTTTTTCATAGATTCTTGCTCGATGGGAGTACATTAAAGTGATCCCATATCAATTCAAGTAGATTATAAAGATTATTTTCTATCTCACCTTCAGATTCTCTCTCTCTCTCTCTCTCTTCTTTAGACTTGAGAGATAGACAGATTAAATAACATGGTTAGTTTCTCTAGACCCACAGTCTAGAGAAACTGACCATGGTGATTATTAGTGGGTGGAATTTACCATGGTGGAACCGTAGTGGAATTTACCTAGAACCCATTATATATATATATACAAGTTGTGTACATTGATTATATGTATATAAATATACATACATTATAATTGTAGTATATTGCTCCCTAAGATTTGTATCTATTTTCCATAATTTTGGTTTAAGGATATTTAACTTTGATGAATTATGAAGAATTACATAAGTTGATTTAAATTCATATCTTCACTTGGTTATTATTGCATTGTATGTTACTAATTTATTATCCCCCACCCCCATTTTTTTTCCTACCTAATACTGTTTTGGTTTTAGCAGGCAAGATAATTTTGCTTTTGCTAAATATATTTCTTGATATTATTTGATTAAGCAATTCTATATCAACTTATTTTCTTTAATCAATGTGCTTTCTCTACTATTTATTTCTAAGAGGATGCAAACATTTAACTGCTGAAGCATGTAACTCATTCATTTGTACATATATTAAAAATTTAATGTCAATTTAAATGTTATTTTCAGTGTATTGTTCTCATAAATTCTTTGTTCTTATTTATGTCATGTCATTTGATTATATTATGTCAGATGTAATCACTCATAGCTAAACTTTTTACATTTTCTTCTTAACTTTTTATATCACACTAAAATCTATAACTGCTTTGTAACTGCTCGTTGAATAACTAGATGATATTTCTGATGCTTTCATGAACTTACTCGATTTTAATGAAATGGGATGGGGGAAGAAACTAAATCAAGTTTTTTGTACAAAAATTTAAACTACCTTTATATTTATTTTTGAATTTAAGTTTGTAAGAAGAATTTTTCCGAGCATTTTCTTAAAATTTATGTATCACTCTATTTGAAAAAGCTTTCTGTGCAAAGAAATTAGTATGAAGATGGCTTTTGAGTAATGAGTCATAGATTCTGTCATTTCTTGTGAATCATAAACATAAATTGGGAAACTATTAGGGATAATCAGGAAGACTTCTGCTTAAACCTCATTTGAAAATTTTGGATATAATCACATAATGTACAAGAGCGTCAATCAACTTGCAAAGCATTTACTAGTTACCTCTGTGGATAGGAATCCCTGTCACTGTAGGTCTTGTCAACAGAAAGATTTTAATCCAACACCAGAAAATGAATAATCAGTAATTTGCAGTGTTTAGAGCAGAGAATTTGTTATATCTGAGTTGGTTGTTAAGAGTTGAATGAAATTAGATACAAATGCATAATCCATGATGACAATGGTTGATATTAAATACTATCTAGTGTTTCTGATTCCTATGACATAATCTTTTACTTGAGAAGTAGATCAAACACTATGAAAGCATACTAATTAAAAGCCTTTTAGTGTTTATTACTCCTCTATCAGAGAAGCCAGGGCTCTTGCATTTCCTTGTCACATTCTTTGGAGTACCATGTTCTTTCTAGTTTTTCTTTTTGTCTTTTTTGAAATTGTCAGTTTGACTCAGAGTAAATATATTTTCCTTTATTTTTAAAAAATCAGAATATACAAAATAGACATTATGACAAGTATTAACCATCTCTGTCAACCCGTAGTACATAAAATAGAAATGATTTATTGTAATATAACATAATGACAGTTTAAAGTTCTATTCTAGATAGATTTCTCATTCATTTATAAGTATGTTTGTATATATATTATGTAGTAAGGCTTCAAGAAGTAGAAAAACACTTGATCAGCTAAGAGAGTAAAGATAATCTTATAATAAAAATCTAAAAATCTTGTAAAAACAGTTACCCAGGGTTTTCTGGTTGAAATAATAAAAAAGACAACTGACAAGCGGTCGTTTTCAGTTTGATAAATGGCAGAATAGATTATTATTTTGACCGGAAAACCCTGGGTAGCTGTTTTTATAAGATTTGTGATTTTTTATTATAAGATTATGTGTGTGTGTGTGCATGCATGCATTGAACTGTATCTTAGTTTTTGGGGTTAAAGTTAAATTTGTTCTTCAGAAAGTATAATTCATAATAAAGTTGTATGGCAGTGCTTTAGAATATTATGAAGGCAGTATTTGTTTGTGTTAGAAAAAGTACCTTACAGTTTTTAGTTAAGTCTAATTGAATATTGCCTCCCCTTAAATTAAAGCCATGTGTTCTTGTCAGAAAACAATATTTTAGTATTTTTGTGTTAAAAAGTTTTAGAAATAGTAATTATTCAAATAAAAGTACATTAAAATGATTTTAGATTTTTATGCATGTTTACATTCAAAAATATTTTGCACGACCATTTTAAGGACTTTCAATAATTTGCTTCTGTGACTTAAATTACTAAGTGAAAGCCAGAAATTACTTTCAATTTGTATGTTCATTTTTGTTTTGTTTTTGTGATGTGTATGATTGTCTCTGTGTTACAGTTTAACAAAAAGTAAAATTGAGATAACTATTGTTGCTTAAATTTTCACTTCCCCAGCCTGGCCAAGTGGCTGGAACTAGTAAAATTACAAATGCAATTTCTCTTATACATAATTTTTAATTCTTTAGAATAGTTTTCTAGGAAAACTTAGCTTTCTTAGATCACAAATTATCAATGTAAAATGAATTCTTAGAAACATGATTCCTGAAATTGATTTCGAAATCCTCTGATCAATGTTTAGTGGAAAAAAGATAAAAAATATCAGCTCACATATCTATACAAATATATCCAAATGTAGACACAAACATGTATATTTAAGTATTTAAATGTTTATTGCCATTTAAAGGTAGTCTCAAGTTTGAATTTTGAAGGAATCAAATAGAATTAGAAATTTAAGTTAAAAACAACAAAGAAAATGTTTGCAAAGATTATGTATAACATGAATTTCATAATCTACATGATGTAAAATTTGATTCTACACAATAGAGAAAGCATAGTAAAAATTTGTTTGAAGAACTAAAATATATGTCTGTAATTGTCAAAGCATAAATGAAATTCATTAAAGTTAAATTAAGGATAATTTCTTAAAAAATAAATAGTATTTATTAAGTTTCAAGTTAGAGGTCTTTGAGTTTTTCATTTGGTTCTAGAAAAATCTTTATTATAGACTGGGTTTGCTTTAGGCCAATTTATTCATTGGTAATTTCTTACTACATCAAAGTAAAATGAAATCCCAGTGTCAGACTTGAGTTAGCAATAAACTGAGTATACTGATTGCAACAGTGAAGTTACTCTATCATGCCAGAAAGAAAGATGTATCAGCATTCAGTTATATATATTTTACTTATGATGATTATCAAATTTAATAACTGCTAAATTTAGGGTTCAGATATTAAGATTCAAAGATTTATACAAAGCATAAACTATAGATTAAATTTTTCTTTATAAATATTAAATTGAAAATTTATCTGAAAAAGTTAAAATATTTACACTAGATTCTGATGCACCATGTATATTTGACTTGATGTTTTAATAAAATGCATCATTTCATGGTTTATTGTATCGATTTCCAACAACTTATATGAAAAATAATTTGAATATAACTTAGCATTTTCTGCTTTCATGAATCATAACTTGTTAATAAGTTGGTCTAAAACAAGATATGGTAACTTATTCTCCAGTCAATTAGGCTTCATAATACCTATT
>NC_043019.1:2621730-2685555 GCF_006345805.1 Octopus sinensis
AAGATAAACAGTACATGACCTTGCAGGTGGGGTTCAATTAGAATTTTTTTCAGGCCAGTTAGCTCATCCCACTCAGAAAGTCCCTTAATAAGGGTTTAAGGATATTGAACGAAACACTCATCTTTCTAGAGGTAAATTATTCAAACTGCAATGAATTCCTTTCGACACATGGCTATTGTGCTCCCTCATTACTTATGCTCATGGTCAGAGATGCACATATCATCAGCCACCAATGGACATGTTCAACTGGTTATGGTCAAACATCTGAGAAACAAATCTGTGATACTGAGCAGAATATTTGCAGTAGCCTATTTTTTACACCATGACAAAACATTTACATGATAACACTCCTAATCAGTTAAGATGAGAACCCGTGAGAGGTGTTAGCATGCTGGGCAAAAATATGTTGCATTTTGTCTGTTTTTATGTTCTGGGTTCAAATGCTCCCTTTCATCCTTTCGGGGCTGATAAAACCAGTTGAGCATTGGGGTCTATTTCATTGATTTAGCTCCTCCCCCAAAATCACTGGCTTTGTGTCAAAATTTGAAACCATTATTATTATTATTATTGGGTTAGGGGGCAGTGCATGTCAGCCAAGTGATACTAGGGTATAAATATATGAAACCCAATATACCCATCATGACTACCCATCTGATAAGGGTACACCAGGTACATGCATCACAATTATGTGCACAACATGGTAATCTCATATCAGGGTAAACCTTGCAGGTGGGGGTTCAGTTAGAATTTTCTTCAGGTTGAGTAGACCATGCTGTTCAAAAGGTCCTATAATAAGGATGATGAATGAAAAACCCATGTTTCCAGAGGTGAATTATTCAAACCTCAAAGAATTCCTTTCTACACATGGCTATGGTGCTTTCTACACATGGCTATGGTGCTTTCCTACTACTTCTGCTCATGATCAAAGATGCACATGTCATCAACCACCAAGGAACATGTTCAACTGGTTATGGTCAAGCATCTGACAAGCAAATCTGTGATACTGTGCATAATATTTGTTGTTGCGCATCTTTTATACCAAGAAAAAACATGTACATGATAGCACTTCCCATCAGTTAAGATCAAAAGCCATGAGAGGCACTGCCTCGCACTTCTTCAGGATGTTATAATTTTAAGGCAGTGTTTTATGACTAGATATCTTTTCTGGTGCTGACTCTTTTAGTCACCTTTCATGACATGCATGTAGGAGTTACAGTATACCTGTTTTGTGGGAGAAGTTCTGTGTTGATATTTATCATGTAAATATGCAATTGTTTAGGTTTATTATGTTAAAGTGAAAGAAAATCAACAGAACATTTACTGGTGGGGAAACTCTGTACTGAAAGTAGAGTAAAATTTATTATGAAATTTCTTTTGGTTGGAACATTAGTTTCACTTGGCAGCTTATTCAACCAGTTAAAGCAAATTTCATTATATGCCTATGTGAGTGGGTGCATGCATGTGTGCATGTAGATACGGATACACACGTATATTTATATGTGTATGCGTGTTTAGTGAATGCTCTAGTGTAGGTGGTGTAATCATAGCAAGTAGAGTTTATGCCTTAGGTATGCAGGCTTGTTCCTTAATTAAAACTGTTTCACTTATTCTAAAATGCTTGGAAAAGATACATCACCTAAAAAGTCTTTACTCTAAGAAGTCATTGGGGTTTATCATCTTTTGAAGGCTACCTTTGATTTTTGAAAGGATAATCTATTCATTGAATCTACCATGCAAGTGCATTGAGTAGATAAATATTTTTCTTTTTTTATAATTAAAACATAAATATGATGTGGAAATATGGAGTGAAATGATGTTAATTGTTGTGGTTTGCAATTCATTTTTGTTTTTAGAAAACTCTTTTGTCTGTCAATATACCTTTCTAGTGAAGTTAATTATCCATAACTTTCTTATAAAGTAATAAGCACACATTTTCTCAATTATCATCATCATTATCATCATCATCATTATTATTATTATTATTATTATTATTATTATTATAAAAGAGGCAAGCTGGCAGAATTGTTAACACACTGGACAAAATGCTAGTAGCATTTCGTCCATACTTATGTTCTGAGTTCAAATTCTGCTGAGGTTGACTTTGCCTTTCATCCTTTCGGGGTCGATAAATAAAGTACCAGTGAAACACTGGGATCGATGTAATATGCTAGTTGCTTCCCTGCAAATTTCAGGCCTTGTGCCTTTAGTAGAAAGGATTATTATTATTATTATTGTTATTAAGATGGCGAGCTGGCAGAATTGTTAGCATGCCGAGCAAAATATTTAGCGGCATTTTGTTCTGTGTTCAAATTCTGCCATGGTTGACTTTACCTTTCATCCTTTCGGGGTTGATAAATTAAGTACCAGTGGAGTACTGGGGTAGATGTGATCAACTTAACCCCTTCCCCAAAATTTTGGGTTTTGTGCCTATAGTAGAAAGGATTATTATTATTGTTATTAAAGTGGTGAGCTGGCAGAAATGTTAGAACATTGGAAAAAGTGCATTCTAGTATTTGTTCCTGTTCTTTACACTCTGAGATCAAATCCTACCATGGTCAACTTTCCCTTTCATTTCAGGATTGATAAAATAAAGTACCAGTCAATTACTGGGGTTGATGGTATTGACTAACCTCTTCTCCATAAAATTTCTGGTTTTGTACCAAAATTAGGAAGCATTCTTCTTTTTTTTTTTTTCAATGATAAAAAAAAATATATTTGATTTTTCTTAATGAATTGTCAGTTTTAGTAATGTATTTGGAGGTTGATAACAGCAAAACTTTCCTTTATCAACACTCTGATTTAAGCCACTTCTCTGAGCAATGATTTTATAGATCACATTTAATAAACATATAACTAATTATCTAATAATGAAACAAGAGCAAGCTTATTGATTAAATGTATTTTGTACTACAGTTAAAACCAAAACCTTTTCTTTCCATCTATTTCTATTAAACAATTGATCATTAAATTCAGATTAATATACAATTGTATATTTACATTGTGAGTTCGGGTAAAGTTGATCTGTTGAGGAAGTTATATGGTTCATACTAGATGTTAGTGAAAACATAACATAATCCCAAATGAGTCATTGCTATACCATGTGCGATTTCATATTCATGCTGAGTTCTAGAGGCTGAACCCTTCCTTTTCCGGATTATCTACTATGACAAGAAATCTCAGATACAAAGTACCAGCGAAGAGAAATAATTTGCTCATGTGACAAATTTGCTTTAGAGATTTGGTTGTTGAAAGATTATTGTGCCTGTATGAAAGTTGTATTTCCTCTCAAAAGATGTTTTCTAAAGAGAATTGCAATTAAATTGCATGTTTTTTGTCTTGTGTTTCCCATATATATGTTTACATTCAGTCTCAATATTCAAATATGGGATCTCTTTGGTTTGAATGGCAGTTTTTTCTAGTGGTGTCATATGAAATTGTCACCCATAATTATGACCCTATTGCATTTCAATGTTTTAGGGAAGGGTATCTTTTTTTTTCTTCACAAATGTAAATAAACCCAATCTATTTCTTAAACAAGGGACATATTCATACAGTACACAATGTTTTTTTACTTCAATGGACGTCATTGATTGGTTGAAATTGCAGAAATTGAAGATAAAAAACAACAAGCATTTTACAAACTATAGAATTTTCTCAATAAAGCCAAGAGAAAAAGATGTTTTATAAACACATTCTACCAGTATACAAAGTTTAAAATTTTTTAGTTACCTAGAAATTATGCTAAAAACTGCCGTTCAAACCGAAAAGATCCCAAATATGTATATTTATTTATTTTTGAAATGTGTATAAATTTCAATTTTAAAGCTCAGTTCTTAATTTAAGTATTAAATTATTGAAATGCCATTTGGAATATTAACTCTGATGTTAACTTTATTTTTATGGATTAAAATATACCTGTAGTTGTTCAATGTTTTCTAGAAATTAATTTTGAAAGTTAATAAAATAAATAATTGATTGACTATTTTTTAAAAATGAAGTTAGTATATTAATTTTCTTCAGTATTTAAGAAACTTATCAATAAAATTATTTACTTTGTTCTATACAATATATTTTTAGGATACCAAGTGAATTGAATGAAACAGATTTTTATTACATTCAGATTTTCTCTTTCATTACTACCTACTAGATTGTTTATCTTATAATAGTTTTATGAACAGTTATATTACTTTCTCTTTTATACTGTATGATTCTTACTCATATAATCCTTTTCGTTTTAGTGCAAGGAGATGCTGCACCACTTGATGTTCCAAGTAAGCAACTCTTCAAATTTTAGTAATAATTTCAAATTTGTAAATCTGATAAAGATATACAAGGGGGTGCTGAAAAGGTCCTGGCTTTGGATAAAAGAAAATAAAAGAAGGATCAGTTAATTATGATTTATGCATCTTAAACTATAGCAAATATTGATAAAAATAAAAATAATTTTTAAATGCTCATAATTACTAATGAAAATCAGAAACAAAATGACATACATATTTCATTTTCTAATTTATAAGTACAATGATTTTACATTATTAGCTTCATGAGACTAAAAATTTCATCTGCATGACGGGATTTCATAAGGAAACTTGTACGTTAAATTATATTAATTTCTTTATTACTTTGTGGTTTGAATTATTGGTGATTTTTTTTTTCTTCCTTTTTTTAAAATATTTTCAGCTGATGCAAAAGCAGACATAGTATTTCTTGTACATATGTCAAAGAAGTCAACAAAAGCTGATCAAAATCTTCTCAAAATGTTTATGAAGAAATTACTTTCATCAGCTGATATAGACTCTGGAGCTGTAAGAGTAGCGATTGTAACATATAATGTAAATTCAAAAGTGGTTAGCAATTTTGATACGTACACTAGTAAAACTGATGTTTTTAACGCTATTGATAACATGAATAGGTTTAAAGGTCCTAAGGCTAATGCTGCAGCTGGTTTGAAGATGGTTCTCAATAAAATATCTATCAACAAAAGTGGTGACCGCTCTAACGTCAAAAATACTCTTATTATCGTTACTGACCAACAATCAGTTAAGGTCCAAAATTCAAAGAAAAATGCTGATAAATTAAGAGGAAAAGATACTGAAATATTTACTGTTGGTGTAGGATTTGATTCTTCAGCCGAGCTAAATGAAGTAGCAAATCATCCTGCAGGTGTACATGCACAATTTGTTGAGGATTATTCCAAAATAAATGAAGCAAATGATCTACTACTTCAAAGTATTCCAAGTCGTAAGTCTAATTTGATATTTTCAGCATGTTTCCAATGGAATATTGTTGCATGGATTTCCAAAATTTATTCTGGAGGAACATATTTCTAAAGTAAAAACATTAATGTTTTCTAAGTACAGTTTAGTTGAAAAATTATCTTTAATTAATAAGATATAAAACTTAGAAATTACATTGTTTACAGGCAAACATTATTTCAAGTTGTACAAATTACCTGTCACAGTTCTATAGATTACAGCTGACTCTTTCTAAATCAATCTGCTTATATGGTCCATGCATAAGCATTTTATTTCAAGCCTTACACCAGTTATAACTTTTTTACAACACTTACAGACACCTCTCCAGTATCACAGCAAGAAAAGCAAAAGTTTCTGTTTTCCACATAAAGATCTGTACAACTTAATCATGTAGCTCTTTACCAGTATAGTTATTTTGTGTTTACATTTGGCTGTTTTTCTATTCAGAAGAATTATGTTAATTATTTGTAAAACTTAATTCCCTATTTCAAATGACTCCTGTTCCAATGAATTTTGTAGTTATTTTTTTGTAGTTTTCTTAATAAAATTTCAGGAAAAGAATTGTAGATCTTACTTTCCAGCAAAATACATCTTTTGAACAAAATGAATTTTAAATAAATTCACATGTTTCTTTTCCTATCTTGATTAATATAGTTATGAAGAAAACAGTGTCAAGATCAACAAATCGCCGTAAGTAAAAGCTTAACATATACATTGCCAGATATTTGTAAGTCGCAGCTTTTTAATCACTATTTGTTCTCATAAAATCTAGTTATTTTTGTTTATCTGTATTTTTTGTTTGCTTTTCTGTTTTCTGGTTTAAATGCACAGTAAACCTATATTTCATGACTTCTTGATTGCTTTATTATCTTATCCTCTTGCTTAATTTAGTTTGTACAAAACTTGCAGTTCACTAAATTACTAGTTACTTAACAAGACTGCAATATTTTCATTCAGTTACCAATAATCCAGTCTACTTAGTTGTAAGATAATATAAAGACATTTCAGGCGGCGAGCTGGCAGAAACATTAGCACACTGGGCGAAATGCTTTGCAGTATTTCGTCCGTTGCTGCGTTCTGAGTTCAAATTCCGCCGAAGTCGACTTTGCCTTTCATCCTTTCGGGGTCGATAAATTAGATACCAGTTATGCACTGGGTCGATGTAATCGACTTAATCCGTTTGTCTGTCCTTGTTTGTCCCCTCTGTGTTTAGCCCCTTGTGGGTAGTAAAGAAATAAATATAAGGACATTTCACCACTATGAGTAATAGAAGTATTCTGTAATTGATCAGTGTTTTATTATCTTCACCTACTGATTTATGATATTTTTATAGGCCTAAGAAGACTGTAAAATTTCTCTTGTATTTTCTCTTGAACTGTTACTTGAAGTAAATCTTTCAGTAGTACCTAATTAGGTTGGAGGACATTATGTGATCATGGTGCTTGTAAAATATTGTAAAACAGATAGAGATATGAGAATGGCGAACAGGTTTTTTTAAAATTTCATTTGATTTTAAATGTCATACTGTTTTTATACTTTCTTTTATTTATGCATGCTAAATATAGCACATGTAAGTTAAATAATGAATAGATTTTGCAGTACCTTTACAAAATTAACAAAATTAAAAATTATTATTTAGAAATAGTTTAAGTATTAGGATATAGGAGTTAAAGATTTTTAAAATGAATATTTTAGTTGAAAATGCATGGTATTTTAATTATTATTATATCTATATTCTGATAATTATTTCTTTATAGCTGCTCCAGTTGACAATACAATATATCAGAGTAAGTATATCTGTCTGTTTCATGTGAAGTAGAAACAGATTAAAGACAAATATTTTTATATTAATATTTCATTTAAAGAAATTTATAGTATTGCACAAATCACATTTAATAGTGAATAGTATTTGATAAAAGGTTATTGTTGCATGGTATTTAATTATTAAATCTTGGTAAAATGTGAATAATTCAGTAATATGGTGTCCAAAGTATTTCTAATATAAAATAATTAAAATTTAAGCAGCCATTAAAATGCTGTATCTCTCTACATCAGATATTTAAGAAGAATTAAAAGACAGTTTCTGTTTTAAATGATTAAAATAGACCAATTGTTTTCCATTGGTGATTTCATTATAATATATTGTAATGAAGCATGATGGATGAGGCTTGAAAGTATTAGTAAGTCATTATTAAGGACTTATTGTAGAATTGTATTCTCAAAAAATATGTTACTTTCTTCAGTTAATTTACCTTGAAAGTAAATGCTACTTACCACTTTAAAATATGGTAGTCAGTATTAAGAAATGGCAGCAAATGATGCAGCCCTTGCTTACTAATAAAAAGTCTAAAATTCCTTTATTAGTTGAAATTAAAAATCCAGATTCAGTACTGAAAATGCAATTTCAAATATAGTTTTATTTCAATTTAGAGATTGAAATTTATGGCATCTGAATGTAAATGCCAAACTGCTTTTTTATTAGTTGTAATTTTTAAACATATTTCAATATTATGTTATCAAAAAAAAAAAAAAAAAACAACCCTGCAAAAGAGACATGCTTGTTATAGATGTTCTATATTGTGGGAATCCAACAAAATGACCAGCAAAAATTCCAAAAGAATTCAGAAAGTTACAAAATATTAAAAAAAATATTTTTAGATGTTTCTTAAGTCATTATGATTTTTAAAAAAAGAATAATACAAAGAAAACTCCAAATAGTTATATGTAAAAATAGCCTGTACATTTTCAACATGTATGGCATATAAATTGCATTGAGGCTGTATAAAATTTTTGAGAATTAGAGTGCTACTAAACTTGTCATTTAGTACACTGCTTAATCTTACTTTATCACCAACTCTTGTCATTAATGTCATAAAGAAATGTCAGAATGCTCAAAACCTCACTTTATTCACCAGACTTTAAGCAATGCAATCACTGTACATTTTTTATAACATCAACACAGAATGCAGCCCAAACATTAACGCCACTTTCACTGATACTTTTCATTGTGAGCACATTGATTATGCATCCAACCTCACAAAAGAAGAATGCTTTGCACCACATAACAATGAACAAGTTGATGATAATCTAATATGCATGTAGATTAGTGTCACATATAAATTCAAATTTCTTCCACTTTTTCAGCTTCTGATGAACTGGATCTTGTGTTTGCCATTCACATATCAGAGAACGTTAATGATGTAGAAATGAGAGAACTTATGAATTTCCTTATAAATATGTTTGGCCGAGCAAACATTGCTGCCGGCAAGGTTAGGGTTGGGGTAATTACCTATGGTGAGACAGAATCAGTTATATTTGATTTGAATGAATATAATGATGCAACTGCAATGGGTCAAGCCATTTCTAGTACACTGACTGGATCAAAGTCTAATAAAGTAAATGTAGCAAATTTATTGGAATCAGTACGTACCAAAATGTTCCAAGATGCAAAAGGGGACCGTAAAGGAGTACCAGATGCTTTGATAATATTAACTGATAAAATATCCAATATGGAAGTTGGTGAAATACAATTTCAGGCAGCTGAAACGCAGAAAAAAGGCATAAGAGTTTTTACAGTGGGAATCAATCTTTCTGACAAGGCTGAATTGGAAACAGTTGCAAGCAGACCTACTGACCAAAATGTGTTTACCGTTACATCCTACAGTGAACTACCAAGAACTGAGCAAGAGATAGTCAACCAACTTAATGTCTGTGAGTACAAATAGACACAAAGACAAAATGTGATAGAATATATGTTAATTGACTAACTTCAGATTTATATTCAGAAAATTTAGTGTACATTTAGGACATAAATTTCTTAAACTTTATCAGTTGAAGCAAATACATAAGTACATTTATGAATGTATACCTGATTGGATGGCTGATGATTATTGAAATGAATGTGAATTTATTTTTAGCAATCATTTTCTCTTTCAATTCCCACCTTAAGATTGGTGTGTGTCTGAGTAAGTACATATATACATGAATAAATATGAATATACATGTGGGGAGTGTATACACATACATAAACATGCACACACACAGAGACATACATAAATATATATATATATATATATATATATATATATATATATATGCACACACACACACATATGATGATGGCAATCCCTCAAGGTTGAGGATGATGGTCTTCACGCAAATTTACTGGTGAGTCCGTAGGTGACCGATAAGACCAATTCTTGCTTGAAAAGATCGGTCGCAGTGCGGACATCTAGTGCCGGAAGGGAGAGTCGCACGTGGTTGTTGTTGGCACTCCTTTCGTCGTTGTCTTTTCTCCTCCAGCTCTGCAGACCATTTTGACTCGAAAGTCGCCGTTCCCTCATGGATGGTGGTTTTCCAGAGTGGTCTGTTTTCTGCCGTTTCCTCCCAGTTAGTGAAGTCGATGTCACACTTTTTGAGGTTCGTTTTCAGGGAGTCCTTGTAGCACACACACACACACATATATACATATACATACATACATACATATATATATATATATATATTTACACACATATATTCGTGCATATAGAAAAATGCATATAATCTGCGCGCGCGCGTGTGTGTGTGTACATACACACACACACAGTATGTTTTTTTCCTATATGCATGTACATATATTTATGTAAGTTTATATATTCATGTATATATCACACATATATATTCATGTTTATTCATGTGTGTATGAGCCCACTCAGACATAATCTGCATTTGTGTAGATAAAAATATACAGGTTTGTGTGTACATTTACACACATGAATGTGATTGTATGTGTTTGTGTATGTATCTATATGAATAATTTTACTGTTGCTGGTATGATTTGAGTGGGTCACTACAGTTGGAGGCAGTGCACATGCAGAAGTACTGTTCACCTGGATGGGTTAGAGGACAACATCTAATTTTCACTTCATTTTTACGTGGTTCCTATGAATATATGTATGAGTATTTGCCTCTCTACCTGTCAGTCTACCTATACATATATATACACGTGTATATATGTATATGTATATATGTGTGTGCATATATAAATATGTACACATATGTGTGTATGTGTATATATATGTACATACATACATACATACTTACATACTTACACACACACACACACATATATATATATATACTAATGTATATATATATAGGTGTGTGTGTAGCCATATATATGTATATATATATATATATATATATATATATATATATATATACATGTAGATATATATAAAATGGTATAATGTATTTACATAGGCGCAGGAGTGGCTGTATGGTAAGAAGCTTGCTTCCCAATCACATGGTTCTGGGTTTGGTCCCACTGCGTGGCACCTTGGGCAAGTTTCTTCTACTGTAGCCTTGGGCCAATCAAAGCCTTGTGAGTGGATTTGGTTGACGAAAACTGAAAGAAGCCCATCGTGTATATATATATGTATTTGTGTGTCTGTGCTTGTTTCCCCATTATTGCTTGACAACCAATGTTGGTGTGTTTACATCCCCATAACTTAGCAGTTCAGCAAAAGAGACTGATAGAATAAGTACCAGGTTTTACAAAGAATAAGTCCTGAGGTTGTTTTGTTTGACTAAAGGCGGTGCTCTAACATGGACGCAGTCAAATGACTGAAACAAGTGAAAGAATATATATAATGTATGTATGCATATATATATATATATATATATATATATATATATTATAAGGCACTAAAAGAGAATGACTCTTCCTAGACACAACAATATATATAATGTGCGTTTTATATATATATATATATATATATATATATATATATATATACAGATATATGAAAATATCTGTATGTTTTTCACTGAATGAACCACAAAACCTGTATCATCCGCATAAATAAACTCTCTAATGAGAGGGCCAATCGTTTTGGCTAGGTCATGAAACATCTTAGATTATAGAATTTACCAGAAGTTCTAAATTGCACGTACATGCTGAATTTGGAAGATATATGTAAGTTGCATGGTAAAGTGTATAGTGATCAGAGTGGGTGCTGAAATGTCCATGGAATTGGATCTGAAAGTGTCTCATTGATGTTCGCATTTTGATGAAACTTTTTGAATATTCTAACAAATGATATTGGACACCTTCTCCAATACATGGACAGCATTTGGTCTAAATATTAGCATAAAAAGAGGTAGATGTCATGTACACTTCTCCAGTGAGGAAACATTTGGAACCTGACATTCTCAAGGGAGGAAAAGGACTTGAAGTGGTGGACAACATTGTTTATCTTGGAAGTATGCTTAATAGAGATGGTTGGCTTGATGCTGAAATAAAGCACAGGATTGTGAAAACTAGTGTGGCTTTTGGGAAACTTGTGAAGCAAGTCCAGTCAGATCAAAGTATCTTGATAAACATGAAGCCTTTGTTCTAACAGCCCTGTTCTATGGATGCAAAACGTGGACAACTAACAGGCATCATATTAACCAGTTATAAAGGTTTCATCAGCATTGTATCCAGCACATCCCGAATATAAAGTGGTCCTCTTAGACACCTGATTTTGCTGAGAAAGGTATATCATAAAAGACACCCTTAAAGATCTGAAGATTGATATGGATACCGGGGAGACATTGGGTGAAAGCCATACTTCATGAAAGGAGACTATCAAGTACAGATGTGGGATCTTTGAAGGAAAGTGATTAGAATATGCTGCAGTGACTGTAGAAACTAAGTGGAAATTCAGGTGCATTGTGCATGAACAATTTCTTCTTTCAAGGATTTCAGTCACATGAGCTAGGGAGAAAATCAAGCTACTTTTGGGACGGTTCTTCCACTACACATATTTTCATTCCTGAAGAATGACAGCTGGGTTGAAAAAACCACCTGCCTGCTCATGATCATGTGATGTTCAATGAAAAGATTAGTCTTCTGAAAAGAAATAGCAATCAGCATATATATATATATAGTTAATCCAAACATGAAAACACCAAGAGAAAACACAACAACGCGAGGACGTGGAACAAATATAGTATTATTGGATGCTCAGGAAGGAAGGGAAGAAGGAGGGTTTAACGTTTCGAGCGGAGCTCTTCGTCAGAAACATAGGAAAAGGAAAGATCCAGAGAAGGGAAGACGGAGGAAAAAAAATCGCCAACAGTACACATGCGATCACATTTTGTATATATATATATACACACACACACACACACACACACATATATATGTCCAACCCATGCTAGCATGGAAAACACACATTAAATGATGATGATGATGATATATTTATATATACATACTTACATGTATATTGCTTTGTTTGATTGCTTATGACAACTCATCAAAGGTGATGATATTGTTGATCTAAGATTTTCATCCTTCACTCCAGCACATTCTTTCTCATGGGAGCAGACATGACTGGCAAGACTGATACAATATATGCAGATCCTGTGATGCTGAAGGCACCGAAAGGGACTTCAAACAGCTGCTAAGTGTTGATGGTGATGTGTCCTCTGGTCTTCATGTAGTCTTCTGCACTCAGTTTCAAAGTGCTCTACTCCAGCATCACATATGGACTTCCATGCCTTCCAGTTAACACCCATAGCTACCATCTGATTGGAAGGGACACCACATAAAATGAGAGTTCACTTGAGATGAACATGAAAACCAAGTTTTGGATATCCATGAAGACATATGTATATGTATGTATCTGACAGAATGCCAGTATATACATACACACACATATGTTATATGTGTGTGTTTGTATATATATATATTAGAATAAGAAGCACACTTTTAAACCCTTTTGTTACCATATTTCTGTTGAGATGCTCTCTGTTTCTTTTAATTAATTTTAAATATAACAAAGAATTTAGTAAAATAACGTAGTTATCATTAAGCTAGTGTTAGGAACATAAATTGACTAAGGTTTGGTGGAAGATTTTAATTCAGAACCTTTGTACTACAGAGACAGAGGCAGTTTCAGGCGAGTTGATATCAAAAGGGTTAAAAGCAATAAGTATTAAAATATAAAGTTAAAGTCTGGTCATATAGTGACCAATGGTTTCATATCCAAGAAAGCTACAACATTGCGGACAGCTTATCAGACTTTATGAAGATGAGTTTCTTTTCACCTTACGGAGGCAGAGAAACGCTAGGATAAGAATGTCAAACAGCAAACAGAAAAAAGTTATTGAGGACGGGTTATCTCCCCTGGACCAAAGGCTAAATGGAAGTTAGGATGTATTTCATTAAGGTCTCTTATTAGCAAAGAAACAGAGAAACTTGATTTTCCAGTAAGCAGTGCTTGAAATGAACACATTTAGAGAAAATTTCCCTATGATTATTTAATGCACTAGGCTTAGAACAGCTTTTAAGAATTTTGATTTGCTCTGCAATGCAGATTTTGCTGTGCCCACTCCTATTAATATATGGGCCTAGATGTTCTATACCTGAGATATGGTATCCCTTGATCTTTGAGGTGTTACACATGGTTGGCCAGGGATGTGACAAAATGTATTTCTTGGATTTTGAAGGATGACTGGTGGTTGCTGAAAGTGTTTATATGTCATTATCCTCGTCATCTAACATCTGTTGTCCATGCTGGTAAGCGGAGGGACTGCACCAGACTCCAGTTTGATTTTCAAATAATATAATAATGAAATTATTGTATACAGTGCTCAGGTGCACCACAACTTGTCAAAAGTGCATATAAAGCATATGCAGTAATGTACAAATGTCTAGAAAGTGAACAGTGTATGAGTCAGATACATGCTTGTGTGTGTGTGTGTATAGAGGGGAGAAAATCAGGTGTAGTGTTGGCGAATCTCAGGAAGCATGGAAGTTTTGAAGGATGCAGTGCTCCGACAACTAACAACTGATGCCAGCAGTTTGTTCCATACTTAAGCGACTCTTAGTGTGAAAAAATGTTTCCAAAAGTCATGGGAGCTGTGCTGTTTTCTGACTTTGTAAACATATCCACGGGTGTTAGACAGGTGGAGTTTGAAAAGGTGCTCAGAGTTATTGTTTGTAAGATGATTAATAATTTTATGGGTGTCTACCAAGTCAACTGCCAGACGTCGGAATTTCAATGTATCCATGCCCAGGGAAATAAGGCATTCAGAATATGGCAAATACCTGATGCAGGGTATTCACTTGGTTGCACGTTGCTGAACGGTTTCCAGACGATTAATATCCTGGGCAAGATAGGGGTTCCAAACCGGTGATGCAAATTCCAGGTGAGGTTGCACCATAGCTATATAAAGCCACAGATAGATAGCTGGAGAGTGGCTCACAAAGGACTTGGTGAATGATGCCAAGACACCCTCAGACTTCTTCACAATTTTAGGAATGTGTTTTGTCCAACACAAATCGCTGTCAACAATAATGCCCAGGTCACTTTCACAAGAAGACTTTTTGAGATTAGCCTGGTCGGTCACGGTGATATATATATATATATATATATACATAGATATGTATATATATATATATATATATATATATATATATATATATATATATGTTTGTGTAATGATGCATCATTTTTAGGTGCTCTTTACTAAGATGGAAACAAAATGTAGACAATTAGCAGGATGAATACTGAAGCCCTTCAGGACAAGAGACCAAGAAGTCATGTCAACTCTGTGGAAGACCTTTGTTCACACCCACCAGGACAACTGTTCTAATAGCAGTGCTGGAGATTATCCATCACTACTTCACTAAAGAGCTTGCCAGCAGATGAACTACTGAAACAGATTGAAAAAAAAACTAAGACTTTACTCACTGGGGCAAACACTTAAGATATATGTAAATGTTATATGTGGAAAATTCCGAAAGTGCTAGTATCTAATTTTGGCAGCTAGAGTAACACAAATGACTGTACTTGATGTTATTGTGCTGTGTGAAAGATGCTGTCCACTCCATTGAAAATGAAGACCAGGTACTACAATAGCTTGAGATTCTGCCAAAAGAATTAAAATGTCTGCATAATGTGGATGTATTCAAAGAGAAATTGGACATTTTCCTATCCCCAATACCAGATGAACCAATGTATGTATATATGTATGTATATATATGTATGTATATATATATGTGTATGTATATATATGTATATATATATGTATATATATATGTGTATGTATATATGTATATATATGTATGTATATATATATGTGTATATATATGTATATATATGTATGTATATATATGTATGTATATATATGTATATATATGTATATATATGTGTATATATATGTACATATATATATATATGTATATATATATGTGTATATATATATGTATGTATATGTATATATATGTGTATATATATATGTATATATGTATGTATATGTATATATATATATGTGTATATATGTATGTATATGTGTATATATATGTATGTATATGTGTATATTATATGTATATATATGTATGTATATATATATATGTATGTATATGTATGTATATATATGTATGTATATGTATGTATGTATATATATGAATGTATGTGTATGTATGTATATTTATATGTGTGTGTATATATATATATATATATATATTATATATATGCATGTATACATAGATACACACACAGACATACATATATGAGTGAGTGGACAAAGAAAGAAAGGAGGCACTCAATACATTTGGTAGGAGTTTCATATATTGTTATTTAAAATTAGTTTGGTTCGACCCCTGGGTCCTGTATATAAAGAAGGATGGATAACTATTTTGCTGCTGTATTTATGTCATATGTGGAAGTGCTGGTTTTCTTGTTTGTTTTGGTGATCATGTTTGTGAGGAGTCTTGCATGAGTGGAAATATTTGCTTCATGCAAGGATATGTGCATAAGGTGATTGCTTTATTTTTGCATGTGATCATTTAAAGAGTTAAGAAAATGGGTTAGAGTGATGCTGAAACCCTACCTTCTTTATGATGTTCCATAAGTCAGCTTCAAAGCTCTCAATGTCTTTTATCTGGGAAGGGCACTTTTAGGATTTAAAACTGAACCTATCTGCAGGTGTAGTAGTGGATGGGTTCTTGAAGAAGAAGGCTTTCCAGTGCAAATGTTTGATGATACTTTTTGCTTTCTCCCTGAGACACGTTAAATATAGTTTCCTCGGTGGTATCCACATGTTTTACAACAAATATGGCAGTGGCTGTCTCTCCATTGCAAACTGTTTATCAGACATTTGTGAATGGATCTCTAAAGTCTGGAGCGCTATGAATGACAAACAAAAAGAGAGGCACTCAGCACATTTAGTAAGAGTTATATTATGATTTAAAAAGTTTTATCTGGCCCCATGCAACTTGAAGCTTTGCAGGCTTGTTATAGGAATCTAGCTTGTCAGGCAGAGGCAACTGAATATGAGGACAGTGGAAGTCCAAGATGGTTACTATGCTTTTCTCTTTTTCTCCATAACACTATCAAATCTGGCATAACACTACCAACAGCAAATCTGGCAACCCCACCAATGATGTGGTTGTCATTGTGTTGTGCCAACACACTGTCGCATCAGTCCATGCACATAATCACACTCAGACCCTATATTTACACGTTCTAGCATATACCAGTTGTGCTCATACACACAGTTATCAGAGGTATGCACACACACACACACACACACACACACCAGATGTAACTACATGCACACACACTCCTTCATGCAGATAAACGTTTGTAAACACTCATATAGACACATATGAATACAGAAATGAGCACATTCACACACGCTAGACATTCATACATATACATATATAAATACAGAAATGAGCATATACACACACATATGCACACACATACAAGCACCCACACATGTACATGCACACATGTGCATATGGCACATACTAATATATAGTTATATATTCACCCACACACACATGATAGACACACTCATTTATTTGCACACACAAGCAAACACTCATAGCTGATATGCACCCACATATACACCCACCTCTAGAAAACATATTTACACCAGCTTACACATCACCGGAATACAAACACACATACACAACTGACACACACAACCATGAATTCATTCAGCAAGAGCACAACTACTCACCCTGTTGGTGAGTTGCCACCAACATCCTGTCTAGCCATATGGTCCAAGAAATACAGATTGGGCTCTCTGTTGATGTATTTGGTATTTGAATACTGTTATCAACAACACCATGTGACCCATCTTAACCAATAGCAGCCCAATTTCTAGTAGCCATCTTGGATTTCCTCCATCTTTGCATTTGGTTACTTGATGAGCTGGATTCCAGTGATCAGCTTACAAAACTTTAGGTTGTATGGGGCTGAATATTGTATATATTCATATATATATATATGGGGCTGAATCACAGTTTTTAAATAATAGTTTACATGCATACACACATGCACTCACACACACACACACACACATGCATGTATATATATATATATGTAAATATGTATCTATATATATATGTATGTATGTGTGTGTGTATATATATATATATATATCTGTTTCAACAGGTATTGCAGGCACTTGCACTGGAAAGGTATATCTGAGGGAATAAGTGGAATTTTAGGAGTGAATATAGGCTCACCGCTTGCTTTACCAGTCAAAATTGTTGTCTTCAAGACTGTTAGCATCATCTTCATTATAAGTTGTGTGCCATTGTAAAGCTTTGGTGGATTGAGGTTCCGAAGCAGTATAACTGGTGTTCCAATCTTGAGTTGTGAGGTGGGAGGCCAAGTGGTGTTAGACTATTCAAAAATTCAACTATGCTCATGGATTTTGAAGCCCTCAGAGGAAATATAACTGCCCAACTTATATTGCTGAATTTCATCTGCCTGCTTGCCCACCTGTTCAAGTCCCAAAACTGCCATATCTGAGCCCTTATTGATGTATTTACATACATATTGAATACTTTTAATAGAGTTGCATGACTCAACATTAACATGGGCCTGCAATGTTTTAGACAGCAATGGGTTGGAGGGCACAATCCAGCTGTTGTCATTTTCCATCTCTTGACCATTAGCACTGAGCTTGGTAGTGTTTAGGGTGATCAGAGGAAAATGAATGGGTTATTTCCCTCAGCTAGGAAAATGAATGGGTTATTTCCCTTGAATGTTAAAGGAATATATATTGGTTATATACGTGGACCCCTTCTAGGGACCTAGCCAGCCAATTATAGATTTTTACTAAACTTCAATGAGCCTAGTAACAAACTGGATGTTACTTGAACATTTTTGCAAAGTTTCACAAAATTCGTTAACATTTGTAGGCGGCAACTTGACACAAACAGACAACTTGCGTTTTTATATATATAAATATATATACACACACATATCCATACATACATATGAATATATACACACATGTATATATATATATATCTATACATGTGTGTGTTTGCATGTATGTGTGTGTTTGTATGTATATATATATATATCTATGTATATTAAATATATTGTATACTTTATATATATACATACATACATACCAGCTTAAGGTGACCTGCTCTACACATGGGTGAGGGTGTCGTTGTTACTTTCTGTTGCTTCTTTTCTGTTTCTGATTACCACATTTTCCCTCTTTGTTTCTCTCTCCTTTCTCTCTTACTCTCCCTTTCTCTTGGACTCTCCATTGCTTTCTCTTACTCTCTATCTTTCTCTATCTATCTCTCTCCCATTTATAAAAAATTAGATTTCCGTGCTTAAATTACAAATCTACTTCCACTTTACCATGTTGAAAATTAGATTGAAATCGGGCACAAGGTGTCCAATCTAGACCCCAAGTGTCCCCCAAAATCAATAAAATCCATGTTTTCACACAAAAGCAACCACTGTAGTGCCCCAAAACATCTCCCAATCACTTTCTCACCTCAAGTTACCCTCTCCTGTAAATTTTAATCCCCTTCCAGCCCCATTTAGATCCCTTTTTACATAAAAATCCAATTTGTATCAACGTTCGCCTTGCTTGTTTCGGTATTATAACCCGATTTCATTCGCGTCTACACGGGCCACATTTTAAAAGATGAGGAATTTTTCTCTAGAGGCCATGCCTTTCAATTGAGCAAACTCAAAGTTGCCATGCAAACTCGCTAGCACTTTTAACATAAGTGGGCATATTTTCAGCTCAATCCGACCACATAGGTACACATTATATATATATATATATATATATATATATATACATACGCATTAAATATGTACATATATATGCATTATATATACATGTCTACGCACTCTAAATACATATATATATATATACACACACATATATGTATACACATTATATATATATTTATATATACACACATATATATAAATTAACACACTATATCTGATTAATAATATCTTTTATATATATATATATATATATATACATATATATATATATATATGTATGTATGTATATATGTATGTATGTATGTATATATGTATGTATGTATATATATATATATATATATGATGTATGTATGTATGTATGTATATATATATATTATGTATGTATGTATGTATATATATATATATTATGTATGTATGTATATATATATATTATGTATGTATGTATATATATATATTATGTATGTATGTATATATATATATGATGTATGTATGTATATATATATATATATATATATATATATATATATATATTTATGAATATGTGTATTTTATTTGTGGGTAACCAGGCCTGGTTAACCCACAAATAAAGAATATTTATGTGTGTGTGTTTATTATATATATAATGTATATATATGTGTGTGTGTGTGTCTGTCATTATGCATATATATTTCCATACATACATATAAGCTACCATTTATTTATATTCCATATCTATAACTGCGTCTGTATGTATAGGCAGTATTACAATCATGTATTAAACTTATTTCATCATTCTTTTTCACCCTACATTGTATCTTTTCTTTCTGGATGTCTGTTTGAATGTGTATATCGATATGGTACACAGTCATGCTTTGATATTTATTTAAAAGTATTTCTAAATACTATAGATAAACTGATGTCTATGCAGAATTTATTTCAAAGATTGTGTAAATCAAAAATGCTAAAGATTAGTCATAGTATCTTCTCCAAAGTGTGCAATTCTTCACAACAGTTATCTTTATTCTTAACTGAAATATCAAACAAAAATTTCTTAAATTACTTACATTTCATAACAATATATTTCATATGAAAGTGATACATTATTCACCTTCAATTTGAAAATACTCTTCTGACTTTTGTGTACACAGTTAATATTTTCTAAACGTTTCTGCATAAAATTTTAAAGCCATTTATTAGAAGAAAACAGTCATTGAATTCTAAGTTAGAATCATACATAATACAGTGATAGTCCCAGTGCTTGTTGTTTTTAGTTGCATACAAATTCAAAAATTATATAATTTTTCAAGTATATAAATGATCATAAATTAGATATTAATTCTTAAATTGTAAACAGTTGTTTATGTTTTAAAATAAATATTAATAGTGAAGTAGTTTTCTCATAATATTTATTTAATATTATTTGTAGGGATTTATTAAAATGAGAAAATGATAAAAAATAGTATGCTATCTTAAAACTGCAATTGTTCTATGTTAAAAAATAAAATAGGTTTTAATGTTAAGTAAAAATTAAAGTGATATATATATATATTATTAGATATAATTAAGTATAAATTAAATCAAAATATTAAGGAAACCTATCCTTTTGATATTTTTATTGTTTAAAAATGTCTGACACTAACTTCCCTTGGTGTCTTACTCACAGTTCAACCTGTTGCAACTGTCACAGTTACAAACAGAGGTAAGTAATCTGCCACAGTTTGATGTATAAAATCTATTAACAAATTCTCTGGTCTCTAGACTAAAGGAATAAAGTTTAAATTCTTTGTTAAGTTTTCAAAATATGAATTTGTCATTTTGTCTCTTTCTCTGAGCTTATGACAATTCTAATTTTTCCTCCCTTTTTTTGCTAGATTTATGAAATATTTTATTACTCTGTACATAACAGAATTATCAAATCTTTTTTACTCTATACAGCTTTGCGAAAGCCTTACTCATTTAATTTTCAAATAAATGATATAGAATTAACTTTTAAACATTTCAGTAATTAATTCCTTTGTAAAAATGAATCAGTTGCCTAATTTTTCTGGAAAAAAAAAAGTTACGATATATTCTAAAATAGTTAACTAATACAAAGAAAATCTAAAAATCTAAACTTTAAATTAATTCTATTTAGATAAATGATACATAATAACTTATTTCAAAAATGGTAGTGCTTAGATTCTAAAAGCTACAACCTAAATGAATAAACATGAATACTATCTTTCGATTTTATTATAATTCTTCATGTTACAAAAATAACAGTACAGAAGATATCTGCAATATTCAACATGGACAAATTTACACCATTCAAATTTTGCAGCATATTATTACCCTGTTTATTTAACTGAACAAACGATATAGTAACAATGACAAAATTTACTAATTATATAAAATATTTCCACATCAATTTCAATTTCAACACTCCTATTGTTTTTGTTATGTTTTATGGTATATTTAGTTCTACTTTCATTTAACCATATTTAATTCCTGATTAATTACTTCAAAACTAAATTCTTGCAGTAACTCTTTAACTGAAGAGCAATTGTGTTAAGAAAACTTCTGTAACACTAATTTAATGAAAATATGCACGTATCTACTAATTAGTTGTTTATTAATGTAATTAAGCATACTAGAGTAAAATTTAGTAACACTTATACTTGTTGGAAAGCTGCTTCTCTATTTGCTATTGACATTTCTATTTGTTTCAAATAAACCATCTTCTGTGTCTTCCTTTCACATTCTTTAAACTGCTTTATCCTGATTAGACTTGCATTGGAAAATTAATTAGTATTTAACAGAGATATTTTCTATGATCAGTACTTTATTCATACCTATTGTTTAACTATATTTTCACCCCAAAATCTGAGAAGAAACTGTGGACTCCACCTCACTGCTAGAAGTGAGTAGCCTTTTAGTTTTTACAATAAGCCAAAGATTTCAATTAAAGAATAATTAACATTAATTTGCTTCCCATGTTATTCATATTCTTTTCAATAAAGAATGTTTGATGGTTGTATAGAAAAACAACAAAGATATAAAGACTAAAAGTTTGTATGAATTATAAAAAATTGGCAAACATTTATCACCTGTTCCCCTAAAATAAAAGATTTTTCTTTCATTTAAAATCTATAAGCCCTTCTTCATAAATTTGCAAATACAGTTAAAAGAACCAACAAATTAGATGTATATGAATTTGATGTATATATGTGTGTGTATGTGTTTGTGTATATGCACACACACACACAGAGACACACACACGCATACACACCCTATTCTGTTTCTTATTACTCTGCAGAAATGTATATATTTTCAAACCACAAAAGTATATATTTGTTCACAAGCATTTAAGTGATTAAGATAATATAGTTTTTAAAGGGAATTGTCTCAGTTCATTCTTTTTGTACCATTCTCAGTCCAGTAACTATTTTTGTTGCAAAATAATGTCATTATTTTCTTTCAGATGTATTTTTCCACAGCCTGTATTATAATTACTTAATTGTTTCATTAGAATTCAACTGGATGTCAGACTGAATTTTACATTCTGATATTCTTAAATTTATTTGAAAAACCAAACAAAATTACTTTTTGCACTAAATAGATTTTTGCATGTATTTATTGAATGCTGCTTATATTTTGCATGTGCATTCAAAGCACTTGTTGAATATTCAAACTGTCTTTTTTTAGATATATAAAGTCAACTACATACTATACCAATTCTAAGACGCGGGACACAACAAAGTCCATCAATGTGAATTTTATAAATATACTTTGAAATGTTTTCTTCTAAATATATAGGAAAATGCATTTAGAAGAACATTTTCAAGTGAATTTAATGGCTTTAATAGAACCAAATTTCCTATATCTATCTGTGATAATACACTTCATGAATAACTTAATTTATATTCCATTTAAATTCTGATGTGTAGTGATTTTTCAGTTTTCTAATGGCTTTATCAGGAGTGGAGGATAATACCCATGACTCTTCTCAGGGCTTTTTGACTCTTAGGAAATAGAGAAGTTATCCTCAGATCAGAGACCTGGTTTGCTTCAGACTGGAATCTGCTGAAGTTAGCCAAGTGTCAGGTGCTGTGTTAAATCAGGTGATAGATTAAGCCTACCACTTGAGTCATTGTTAAACCTTGCATTAACCCTAATCAAATGGTTAGGACTGTGTTTGTGTGCAAGAGACTTTATTTAATGTGTAATTTTCTTAAGATAATAGGGTATGATTTTCAAGAGAGGTAGATGCTATTTCTTGTAAGCTGATTAATCATTAGCAGGTTGTTTTGACTATCAATGAAATAATTTCATCCCACTGCTCTACTAAAAGACCCATTTAGATTGATATGAATGTCATCCAATTTAACAAGTAGCTACTGTTTAGTTAACTACTTATTATATTTCTGTCAGACATTAATGAGGTTGCAGTGACAAGTTCACTTGAAATAAACTCTTTAACTGATTATGAAATAGATAATTAAATAATTTAAATAGGAAAGATTAAATGGTTATTTATCCAGTAATGTTCTATATGCAGTTACATATTTCTGTCTAGATTAATATACATTACAACATATAAAAAAAATAATGGATAAAAGAAAGTAAATAGTAAATATATACCTATATAACCTACACATGAGTGAAGAGGGTATTAAATTTGTGGGAGAGGAGCATTCAATTCAGTATATTATTTTAATAATCTTTAAGGGTTTGGTGTGTGGACATTCAAATGAATATGGAACTAGAAATTTTGAGATTTTTAGGTTACTGAGGACAACAAATGTAGAGCTGTATAAAGGGTTGGCTTTATAAAGTTGTTGAACTCTTTGTATCATTATTTATTTCTTGTACTTCATTGTATTGTTGAATTATAATGGTCCATTAACAAATTTCTCAGTAATAGCTAGTTTGGCTATAATATTTTTTTATACTATTCTTTAATTTTTAAATTCTGTTGCTGTTTTATATTACTTTCTCAATCTTCTCAGAAATCAGAGATTTTCATGAAATGCAGTTAGTCTACTACAAAGATCATAAAAATATAACTATTGAATTTCGATGAATCCTGGTGATAGTATGTAATGATTAGTGTTGTTTACAATGTGGTTTGAATGTAGTTTTTATCTATTGTTGATTTTTACTTGTTATATCATTGTCCAGGAAGTTTGAATGTAAGTTTTCCCAGGAAGTTTGTATATAAGTAAGTAAATATATATGAAAATACTTAGGTATTTTCAAATATAGTTACAAGATATCAATTTCTGGGTGCTGAATCCCTATCTCAGAGCCTAAATTTGTGTTCCATTTATCTCTGTAACCAGCAAGCTGCACAACTACCATTGGAAAATGCATTCTGAAATATGCCTTCATCTCCTCCATTGGTGTAATGAAAGTAACATTATCCTGTTGACTGATGTACACACTTTTTAGTCTCATTGCTCATCCTGATAAAAATTTCTTCAGGAAAAAGCTGAGAAAAAAAAATCCAAAAGTGTTTGTTTCTAAATTCAAAGGTTTTGTAAGGACCACATCATTAATTCCAATCAGAATCACTTAGATCACTGATGTATACAGATGGCATTGAAATATCACTGATTATTTTTCCATATCCCAGTTCTTTTTCTCTAATCAAATAATTAATAAGAAATTAATCATTAGTAAATAATATCAGTGAATTCTAACTCACCACTTATAAATCAGTGAAAATCTGAAGAAATTCACTCAGTATACAATGAAAATCAACACATATAGTGTAAACAGGAGGTATTTTGATAACAAGATTATTCTAAAATGTGGTTAAGCTTTGTTTCTCACAGACAAGAATGCTGAGTTCCTATTTATTGACCCTAAACAATGACATTTCTTGAATTGCACTTATGTGTGGTTTAGGACTCAGTGACAATTAAATATGATAATAATGAAATTATTATGTATAGTGTTCAGGTGCACTACAACTCAACAAAGGTGCATGTACAGCACATAGAATTATGTACGAAAGTCAGAAAAGTGAACACTGTATGAATCATGATATACATGTGTGTATTCGTATGGAGAGGGTGGATATTAGATGTAGTGTTGGCGAATTTCAGGAAGCATAGAGGTTTTAAAGGATGCAATGTCTTGGCAACAAACAACCGATGCAAGTAGTTTGTTCCATGCTTCAGCAATTCTGAATGTGAAAAAATGTTTCTGAAAGTCATGGGAACTGTGCTGTTTTCTGACTTTGTAGGCATGTCCACATGTGTTAGACATATGGAGCTAAAAAAGGTGCTCAAGGTGGTTGATGGCTTGATGGTTAGTAATTTTATGGGTGTTTATCAAGTCAGTTGCCAGATGTTGAAGCTTCACTGTATCTATAACCAGGGAAGCAAGGCATTCAGAGTACGGTAGATACCTGATGGAGGGTATTCACTTAGTTGCATTTCTCTGAACAGTTTCCAGGAGGTCAATGTCCTGAGCGAGATAGGGATTCCATTGCAAAGGTTGTATCTGACTCTCCTAATTTTTCTTAATAATTTCATCAGTACTAGTCATAAGTAACAAAGTGTTCTTCAGAATGTATTGTTCCACAAGAACATCTTTATAATATTTTAATGTATTTTCCTGGTGTTTGTTATTCTCATGAGTTGGTTGTGAAATCATCAGTTCTGTGCCATTAGTTTTAAAGCATCTCTTTATTCTGCTTTTCATTCATGTTCTTCTGTTCTGTTTGTAGTTTCATAGCATTTATATATATTGGTATGTATGTAGTTAAATTAGATGTGCACAATATATGTTTTGAATGTCTTTTATTTCATATACTTTTATACTGTTTAGTGATAGGCTCAGTTCTCATTCACACATTAAAATGGAATACAGTGTAACCAGAGATAACTGTATTTCAATTTTTTGTTTTCAAACATACATAACTAAATGTAGTGTATGAAGTGATGTGCATAAAATATAAGTTTATAATTCTCAATTTTTTACCTTTTCACACTTTATATTTGCATATCAAAAATAAGTAGAAACTAGAAAATATTGTTCTGACTTTGATGAAAATGCTAAGACTATTTAATATTATCTGCCTTAACTGGCATTGCTCTGTGGTTAAGAAGTCTGCTTTGCAACCACTTGATTTTACGTTTGGTCCCACTGTATGGCACATTAGTCAAGTGTCTTTTACTATAATCCTGGTGTAACCGATGCCTTGTGAGTCAATTTGGTAGATAGAAACTATACAAGTTCTCCATGTGTGTGTGTGTGCATGGATGTTTATGTTCTGGATGAGCTGAGACACAGGCAGTATCTTTTGTTAATTATATGTCAGTTGATCATCTACTACCTCTGTACTACATTTGAAGACAAGTGGAAATCCCTTACCTGAAAAACAAGTATGGGTTAGTGGAAATACCTTACCCAAAAAACAGGCATGGCAGGAAGAGCATCTTGTTGTAAAAGAATTCATCAATAATATACATTTATCTAAGCTCTATAAAGTGGACATGAAATAAATGAACAAATATTCTCTACCAGTTACTGTCAAACTACTTTTATTATTTTACATCTTTTAATCGACACTATCTAATTAAAAAATTAATATAATCTGGATGATTTCATGTAATACACTGAATAGTTTCCCAAAATATACTGGTTAGTTGCATAAAATAGTGCCTTGATTTATTGTTGTAAGTGAATGTAGTCATTAGATAATAATCTGGATGTGAAATTGCATGCATCTGTTTAGTTTAGATTTAGTTTTACAATGTTAATAGAACATTGCAACACAGAAATTGTGTATTTCTTTCTGTAATACAAGTTGTTATTTATCCCTTAGAAAAACAATCTATAAATATGTCTACAAATACATTTATCGTTTTGTTTCCAGTTGATAAATGCATTAATAGCTGTCTGAGATATACAAATAGAATTAATGAAAATATTATTTCACATAAGAAATAATACTCTTGCTACTTTGTAAACAATTAAAGTTTATGTAATAATTTACTCTTCAGAATTTGAAGTCCTTATTAAATTCTAATAGATGTTGCTTCTCTAAATGATTGATAGGAAGAAACAATATATTTTGCAAAGTAGAAAAATAACAAGCAGTATCTTCTCTAGAAGTAATAATGATAATATCATTTTAAAGCTTTTTATTCCAGAATGTCAATCATTAAAAGCTGATATTATATTTGTTGTTGGAACATCTTTGAAAGCTACAGCATTAGATTTCCAGCACTTGATGAATTTTATGAAAGAAATTTTGAAATATTTTGAGATTGATTCAGGTAATGTGAGGATAGGATTATTGATGTATTCTTCAAAACAACTTGTACGGTTTGATTTAAAAAGCTTTCAAACAAAAGCTGCCATATACAGATCAATTAGTAATGTAACTTTTGTACGAAGTGAGCCTTTTGTGTCGAAAGCTTTCAACATTATAAAAAAAAAGATGTTTTCACTTGAAAATGGAGACCGTCCAGATGTAGATAACATTGTAATTTTTCTAACTGATAAAATTTTCAAAAGAGGTATGAAAAAGATTCTTCAAAAGAATAGAGGTACAAAAGCTACCAGTTATAATTTATATGCTGCTGGGCTTGGAATTAATGGATTAAAGCAGATTGCAATAAATACCACTATCTTCAAAACTAAAAGTACTCAACATTTGGGACAAAATCTACCAAATATTATCGCGTCAATATGCCCAGGTGAGTTATATTAATTTTTATTCTCATTCTGTCATAATTAGGTTGAATGAAGAAATTTAGTTATTTAATATTTCATTCAATTTTACTTTTAGATCTTTGGTACTGTCATAATTATTATTAAAATAATGTAGTTTTTATTTTTGTTTACTGATAACACCTGACACATTTTGTAAAATAGTATAAAACTAATTAATAATAGGGAAAATTTCCTACCTTTCAGTAAAGGCCAATAAAACAGTGGGTCAATTACCTTGTGTATCCATTCTCTTATCAAAGTTTTGCTCATTAACATTATGAACCATAAATAACGAAAAAGGTTGAAAAAGAAACGGTTTACTAATGATGCAACTTTGATTGTGTTTTATATGCAGTTGTTATAAGATTTCATCAAAGAAATTAAGACATAACATTTGTAGTGAGTGTGAGGATTTATTATTCATGGTCAGTGAAACTGGTGTTGTGGATTTGTTTCCTTGATTAGTGATTCTGTGTTGTTCAGTCAAAATTATCTTGTTCCCATTGTAGTATAGTTTTAAGTCTTTATTTTTATGAAAATGTACATCTGCCAAGTGGTTTTAAGAATTCATATGGACAAGAGAGTAAGCTTGATAAGTGAAAGGTTACAGTAAAGAAAGAAGAAAATGTTAATGGAATAACTGATCTGTAAGATACACTCATTTTGACAGATTAAAGAAAGCACTGTCAACATTGCTAAAATAACAAAATCTGATTGGAACCTTTCAATCTATATTGCTGTTTTTTTTAGACCTGTCAGTAAAAGCAACAACTTAGGAAAAGGGATGATTATGAAGTATTCTCTAATGAAAGTCCAATCAGCATTGCATGAAAGAGAAAGAGATTTGGGCTGGTAATGTTAGTGCTTATTTAAATTTGAAATAATTAAAATGAACTCTAATTTTATAAGTAGATCAGTGATGTTTCTTGAAAACATTTGTGTGTGTTTCCATGTCTTAAGATCCATACCAATTACACAAACTTTTGTCAGAGTTAGCAACCAGTTTAGGAGCTCTTAGTTTTGGAATGATGGTTGGTATAGCATCTGGGCTAATCACCATGCAGAACATATGTGACTAAAGAAGCTTTTACATTGAGTAATGATTTTTACATTGCAATAGGGATTAATGTTGAGAAGAAATGGCTTAAAATGGGAAATGATTTGTTGTTTGAGTATAAAATGGAGTGGAAGAGGTACTTGTAGTGCTTTAGTGTGGAGGACTAACAGTAGCATAAATATTTGGTTTAAGGAATGTTTCACTGGGCATCTTTTTTGGAAAGATAAAAAAATCTGATCATGATTGTGAGGAAAAAGACAGCTTATAAGCTAAGCAATAGAATTTTGTGTACAAAACAGGAAATTTATATTGGTATTGCATGTCATCTTGGCGAATTGTCTTTGACCCCAGGTTGATCAAAACTTTCTAAATGAAATTTGATAGATAGGAACTGTAAAGAATCCCATTACAGGGGCTGTTAGGGATTTTTGGTGGTAGACTTAATCTATCACTGAGTTTAATGTCATTGCCTGACTCTTGTCAGGCAATATTTAGTACATTCTTTTGCCAATTTTGAGGTTGGGACTCTAGTCTTAGTGGCCCTGCAAAAGGTTATAGGTATTGCTCATCTTACTAAGCCATAAAGAATTTTCTTTTTATGAACAGTTGCTTATGGTTTGCTAGACATAGACTTTATGTAAGATATGAAGATCTTTATCTTTGCTATAGTGGAATGTAGGAAATCACATTTGCATCAAAAAGTAGTTGACACAGTTACCAGAGCTATAACTGATGAATGAATTTTGAATATTTGAAGATTTATAAAACAAAGGTTGTTATGAAGCATATACAATGATGTGAGAAATGTTAGAATCATTAAGATTGATTTTAACATATTTGTGCAGAGATTATGATTTCTATAAGTGTTGAGATGAGGTGAAAAATATTTTAAGCTGAAAAATGTTTAAATGTGACTGTGACAAAAAAAAAAAAAAAAAATTCAGTATTTATTGTTGCAAATTAAATTGAATATTTAAAATATCTAAAATATTCAATTAGATTGAATATTTAAAAGATGTAATTGGAAGTTTTGCTATACAGAAATTGTTTATAATAGTAACTTCTAATAGTGATTTTACTCATTCCACTGTTTAGTATGCTGACACCTGTTGTGTTTACATCAGAATTTAATCAAAAAAATGGTTTTAGATTTTTTGTCACAGTGCCAAAATAAATTCGACTAGGTATATAGATGAAGTTGGAATTCATACACCCAAAAATATTTACGTAATTCTTTTTCTTTAACTTTCCTGTTGCATATTTCATATTTCAACTTAAATTGTTAAAACAGGAATCTGATGAGATTAAAATTGTATCCTGTTGCAGAGATTATCAATGAAGACACTGGATGACATCTTGAAATCATTTGGAAAACATAACACTAAATTTAACATGGTATAGGCAAAAATAGTTCAATTAAATTTTAAAGCAATCAGTTTGTTTTTATCTATTTTCATTACTCTAATCATTCTTACCTTCTGTTGCAATGAAATTCAGATGAAATAAATGCCTATAATGATAGTTTAAATAACACTAGTAGTGATTATATAATCTTACTTTTTCATGGTGTCATCTTTAGGATATAACTCTTTTAGCACTCTTATATTTTTGGAAATTGCTTTGCACATGATTTGAGATACTGGAGTTTCATTACAATGCTCGTGCATAAATGCGTGTGCATGGTATATACATATGTATGTATGTGTGTGTGAATGTGTATGTGTGTATATATATATATATATTTATATATATGCATTTGTGTATAGATGTATACACAAATGTATAAAGATTGAAATTCTGCTGCTGTCAAAAATCCAGGTATCGCATTGTTAAATCCAATGTGTGGGTCTAGCAAAGTGTAAAATCTAATCCAAATCAGACAACAAAATGAGTTACAACTTTTTTAATGACTAATTACAACTGTTGCAGTACCATTCTGTTTTTGACACCATTGTATGCTAAATTTACATGTGAAAAGTTATGTTTTATTTTTGGCTTTAAACATTTGGGTGGCACTTCATCAGTCTTGCATTAAAAGTGCACTCTCACATTGTGTGTCAGTCAAGCATTGTATCTGGAGGAAACATGCCCTTTACACTTTGTCTCTTTCTCTCTCTCTGATTTGTTATTACTATTGCTGAGTTGTATCTGTCATTCCACCATTTATATTCATATTTTACACTTATTGTTTACTCTCAATATAAGCAACATACAATGCTTGACATGCACAATGCAAAAGCACACTTTTTGATGCAAGTCTGATGAAGTGCCATTGTAATATTTAAAAGCCAAAAATATTACGTAACTTTTCACGTGGAATATTTGCATGCAGTGGTGTTAAAAACAGAACGGTAACAAAGCAATTGTCCTTTAAAGATGACTGTTTCTTTGTATTCCTATTTGGATTGTATGTGTGAGTGTATATATATTTTAATAAATATGTGTGTGTTTGTGTATGTATACACATACATATAATCCTAAAAAGGAAAAGAAATTCCTTCTTTGTCTTCCTATTTGGGTTATATGTGTGAGTGTGTGTGTGTGTATATATACACACACAAACGCACACATATATATTTAAATTTATATATACACACACACAATCCCCAAAAAGAAAATCAAGAAACTGTCTCTTTGTCTTCCTATTCGGGTTATATTTATGAGTGCATGTGTGTGTGTGTGTGTATATATGAGGAGGCACAATGGCCCAGTGGTTAGGGCAGTGGACTTGCTGTTGTAGGATCGCAGTTTCAATTTCCAGATCGGGCTTTGTGAGTGTTTATTGAGCAAAAACACCTAAAGCCCCACGAGGCTCTGGCAGGGGGTGGTGGCAATCCCTGCTGTACTCTTTTGCCACAACTTTCTCTTACTCTTTCTTCTGTCGGCCTGCTCGCTTAGCCAGCAGGGTGGCGTCATTTGAAGGCTAAAACAATGCAAAGTGCATGGTGACCAACTATCATAAACAACATTTTATACCAATACAATGAAGTCACATTTTCTATATGAGTGTGTACCTTAAAAGACATCCATTTCTCTATATGCTATGAGGAAATACAGTCACTCATTTTCTCTCTCACATGCACACACACACACACACACACACACACATACATACAAAAAAATGTATGCATATGTAATTATGTATGTGTTTATGAAAGATAATGTGTGAGTGAGACAGCCAGAGAGAGTGAGTGGGTGCCACTTAATGTACATGCAAAAAAACATATATGACAACACACACCTTCACTCATTTACTCTCTCACGCACGCATACACACATGTCCATTTCATATACATGTACATATACCTTTCACTTTCTCCTCTCTTTCACTTTCTGCTTTCACTTCAAAGCAAATGTCACCTTTCCACTTTCTGCTCTCTTCAAAGCATAAAGAAATAAAAAATTTTTATGGAAATTAACGAACAGTCATATGATGCCATATGATTGACCATATAATTGAGTTGACAACTTTCTCGCTTCAAATGAAAGAATGCCATAATATATATATATATATATATATATATATATATATATATATATATCAGTTGCCGTGATTGACTGCTAAATCCACAAGTTTTTTTTATCCTCTCTTATTCTCTTTATTTATTTCCTCATGTTCCTTTCTGTTGAAGAGTGTAGGCTTGAAATGTAAAAGACTTTCTCACCTTCCCGTGCGTCAAACTAATGCACCTGCTTGTTATTTATACACCTGTCTCCATCTTTTGTTTTTCTGTAAATTTCAACTATATGTGTATATATATATATATGTATATATATATATATATATAATTCTTAAACAGTGATTTCCAAGATTTGACCAGCTAAACCATCATCCAATGATAGCTCAGCTAACTGAAATTTCAAAATCACTGCCAAGAACATTCTTGTTTAAGAATAATAAATTTGTACACTACAAAATTATAGAGTAACCCATTGAATTAATGTAAAATTGTTTTATTTTAACTGAACATAAAAGCTAACATCAGTGGTTAGACCACTGAGTTTACAATTGTGATTTCATGAGTGTGATTCCTGGACCAAGCTGTGTCTTGTGTTCTTAAGCAAGACACTTTATTTCATGTTGCTCCAGTTCATTCAGCTGTAAAAAATGAGTCGTGATGTCACTGGTGCCAAGCTGTATTGGCCTTTGCCTTTCCCTTGGACAACATTAGTCGCACAAAAATAACCTTGTTCAGACTTGTACCTTGGAGGGGAACTTTCTAGGTGTAATCCCTTGATCATTTGTGACCAAAAGAGGCCTTTATATGGATATATATGTATATGCATATACCCTGATACAGATATATATTCATATAGTTTACACATACAAGAATACACATATACATAATTTAGTCTTTGAAGGACATTGATGACGATGTCTATTCATTTAGTCTAAGAAATATGCTTAATCCATCTTTACCTGAACCTTTTCTTTTTCCTTATTTAGTTTCATGTTCTACATAAATTACCTCTCTAGAGACAGAAGCCCAATGTATAAGCTAAAAATAAATTTAAAATTTATGAATAAATTTAATTGGAAAATTTAACATAAAGTCAATACAACTTTATTTTTAAAATGTTGGATTACTCTTCATAATTTCTATTTATATGGTATATAAATAAAAGAAAACCACAATAAGCCCATGTATTATGATATATTTTCAGTTATTTTATTAACTTATTTTATGGAACGCTTTAATCGCCCTCATTATTTTTAAGTGAGTTTTTTTTAAATGTGAAACAGTATATATAAAAATAAAAGGTGGTGAGCTGGTAGAAGCATTAGCATGACAGTTGAAATGCTTAGTGGCATTTCGTCTGTCTTTATGTTCTAAGTTCAAAGTCTGCTGAGGTTGACGTTGCCTTTCATCCTTTTAGTGTCGATAAATTAAGTACTAGTTGTTTACTGGGGTTGATGTAATCGATTGGGCCCCTCTCCCCCAAAATTTCGGTCCTTGTGCCTATAGTAGAAAAGTGTACTTTAAAAACAATTTGAGAGTTTATTACGTTTAAGTTGACATAAAATATTTTTTTCCCATTTTCACAGTTGATACTTTTTGTGTAACTGAAATTAAGCTTATCTAACATGCATCATTTATCACAGCATTAACAACATTCAGCTTTATCTTTTATATCCTAATATGGAAATTTGCTTCATTTTTTTTCTTTGATGACACATTTTTTAAATTTCATTAAATGTTCTCATCACTGTACCATTTTTATTTCTTGTATTTTTACAGATTAACATCTTTCTTGTACTGTTTTATTCAATTTTCTTATTTTTCATGTTAATATGCATGTAAATTGTTTTGCTTCATTTTGTTTCATTTAACTATTTGCTGTCTTCACCATTCCATATCTATTCAAATGAATACATTCATTTCTAAAACACATAAACATTTCAAATTAATTCATAAGCTGCAATAACTAGGTTGTATTTTATCATGTAAAACTTGGTAATCAAAATAGTTCTGTTGCCTACCAATTTAAAACTGCAAATCTTCTAAGATAGAATTTATATCTCTAGACCAAAATGTCCATGTAATTGCAACATAAAGCCTGAAAAATTCTTTATGTATATGAAAATTATACAACTGTAATCACTATTCAAGAAAAAAAGAAAAGTAAATATCTTCAATTATTGAAATGCAAAAAACCTTTGCGTAACCAAGTCTTAACTTAGGTTAAAGCCTAAAGTGGCTCCTATAATTGAGGGGAAAACAAAAGAGAGAATGGACAGTGATCTTAGAATTGAAATGCTGGTAGAGCAGAGTAAGGGGTATACACAGAAAGTGTGTGAGAAAGGGGACATGAAATGGAGGATAGGCCAAGTGAAGAGGAATCCTGAGTAAGTCATTGGCAATAAGAGAGTGTAAAGGTAAGTAGTAATATAAAAGTAAGGGGAGTTGTTGGGTGGTAATAGAGGTAACTTGTGGGAGGGTGAGGTGTGAGTGATAAAGTGGAGTCTTGGCGGGGGAGATGTTAGGTGAGTAAGGTAGGTTTTGTGAAGAACTGTATGTGCATATGTATATATTTATATATATATATGAAAAAGAAGAACAAAAACGCTACTTTTTAAAAATTAGGTACATTTAAATTTCTTTATATAAATACATTAAAAAAATGTTTTGGATTTACATGTTTCGGTTGTTTATAAACTTTATCAAAAATATGTACTTAAATGAAATACGTAGAGAAAAAAAAATTATTAATAAAATAAACGTTCATAGTGTACTTTTCTTTTTCCTGCAAGAGCACATAGTAATTTCCATTAATTTTCATGGCATTGCTAGTAGCAACTTCAGCTGCTGTCTGTTATGATAAATTAAGAAGTGTGGGCAAAACTGTTTTGAAAAGGAGTGGCCGTAGTAGTCAAATAAGCTGCAGCAACAATAAAGTTACCTCCTCTGAGGTCTTCACAGAAATGGATTTATTCAATCTCTCATCTTTACATGCTCAGGGTGCAAATGGCAATATATTGGACACACAAAAAACTGCCTATGTTGGAGGATTGCGGTGCACAAATCCCAAGTTAGAAATCCAGAATACAAGAAAATATCTGTCAGTGTACACAGACAGATGTGCATCCAATAAATATCCCAAATTCACAACTTTTCCATTATACAAATTCAAAGACAATGCTAGCCAAAATGAATGCATCAGCAAGGACATGCATTTCATAAGAAAGTATCGATCGAGTCTAAATTCTTTAATTTGGAATACTGAAACTATATATTATTCATAAGAAATAAAGATGAGAGATTGAATAAATCCATTTCTGTGAAGACCTCAGAGGAGGTAACTTTATTGTTGCTGCTGCTTATTTGACTGCTGTGGCCACCCCTTTTGAAAACAGTTTTGACTACACTACTAAATTTACCATCACAGCTAGCAATGCCATGAAAATTAATGGCAATTACTATGTGCTCTTGCAAGAAAAAGAAAAGTACACTATGAACGTTTATTTTATTAATAATTTTTTTTCTCTACGTATTTCATTTAATTACATATTTCAATTGGGTTTATAAACAACCGAAACATGTAAAACAAAAACATTTTTTTAATGTATTTATATAAAGAAATTTAAATGTACCTAATTTTAAAAAAGTAGCATTTTTGTTCTTTTTCATTAATCTACTTACTCGTGTGTTACCTCTACATTTTTAAATATATATATATATATATATATATATATATATATATATATATATATATATATATATACACACATATATACACACACACACGTGTGTGTTACAGTCTCTTAATACCTTACTGTTTTGTTAAGGTGCATTTTCTCATGGGTGTATGGGTCTTCTGTAGCACTACATATTGCCAATTAGTATGGTCCTTTGTTGCATCTCCCTGAGATGTGACATCTCCAGGTTAGCCTTTGCCTCTTCATATCAAGTCTTCCATAGGTTCCACTAACTTAGCTTATACACACACACAAGGAAAATTAATTTCCTTCTGTCAGATTAATCTCAGATGAAATACAATTAAGTAATCGCCACAGATCTTTGGGATAAGATTAAGTATTAAAGTTTTAGAGAAAGATTTATGTAAGATATTTAAAAATTTTGAATATAAATGTTAATAATTCATTTTAAGATCATATATTAAATTTATTACATAATCAGTTCCTTTTGTATCAATACATTACAAAAAATTGTTTTTATTAAAAGTATGAAGTATATTTTATTTTGTTTCTTTTTGTTGCTGAATATATCATACTTTGCTATTTTGTAATGAAGTGTATTTTATTGTAAGAAAGTTTAGTAGCTATAAAGGTCAGGTTTTTAGCATATCATCATCATCATTCCACCGCCACCCATTAGTTTCAGTTAATCCTATATGATCTTAGCAAATTTTCTAACATTTAGTCTTTTTTATGTATTTCATCTACAGATAATACACAATTTTTAAAATTTGATTTGTTTGAACAATCATTTAACAAAAATAATGAACGTGCTTTAAACATTGTATTTCAGCCACAACACCGAGTGGTAAGTCCATGTTTTATTTTAATGCTTAATGACATTTATAAAATTTGTAAAATTGATTCTTCTTTGCAAATTTTAACAGCTCTAAAGTGAAAGCTTTGTAAGAAGTAGTAAACACTGTTGTGGTGTGTTCATCTAATTTCAGTTCACTAGATTTTTACTGAATGTTTAACAGTTTTATGGAATATTCCTGGAATATTTTGAAATTTTTCTTACCAGTGTTTCATTTTATCTGAGGACTTGCCATGAAATATTTACAGTTACATTCTATTTCACACTACTCTTTGAATAACATTAACTTTCACTATGTTTTGGTATTGTTTGTATTGTTTTGTGGAGAATTTAACTAATTTTCAAGCAGCAGATATACTTACTGGATATTCATCTTCTATGTCCTATGCTCTCAGAATCCACTCCAGTTGTTCTCTGACTGTTGGTTTACTTAAAGTATTTAAACATTGTACTACACATATTGATACTTCTCTATTATGTAGAGATTAAGTTATATCAACATATTCCTTATGATATGTATTGAAATTCAAAGCAGTCTATTACTCTAGGTGTAACACTCTATACATATTATTCATTTAGTCAATCACTAAAAAATAGCAGCTTCATAGTTTATAATTTCCAAACATTTCTTTTAATATTAGCTGCTGATTTAGTGAATTTATGCTTATTTTGGTTTTAAATCCTATGTATCTTGTATTTCAATAACAAAGGAGGTGTTATATTAAACAGTTTTATATAGCATTAATAATAATAGTCGTGTTAAAACTAGTATTATGAGCTAAATTGTTCAACTTTTTCTAAGCAATTTTGAAGTTGAGACCCATATATTTTAGATAAACCTTCTTTGTTCTGATTAAATGCAAATTGTTATTAATGCTTGTATGCAAAAGAATTAGCAAAATTTCTAGAAACCCTTAAAAGACAATTCTATAAATAAAAAGTAATGTGCATGCATGTACACACACTAACACACACAAACACATACACACACATACACTACATTTCATGTAGAGTATTTTTGTAGGTTTATAGCTCTTAATGTTTACCACTAATAACCAGACGTTTCCTATAGCTAATAATATCTATTTTTGTGATTATTCATTGCTGTTTCAAAAATAAAGCAATACTTTATTTTAAATGCACCTGCTGAAAACCATTTTCTGTTCTTAGCAAAGAATTTGAAACATGTTTTTTTTTTATTCAACAATTTAATGAAAGTAATCTTCAAATTTTCTAAATCTGTTTCATTCTAAGCTACAAATTTTACTTACTTTATCCACCATTTGTTATTTCAGTTGTTACGAGACCAACTGGTAAGTTTTTGCATTAAATCTTAATTTTATCTATTTGTTAAAAAATCAAATCCTTTGTATCCATGTCTATTTTTTTTTGTCTACAAATATGTTATTGGCATAATTCAACAGTATTATGACTTATAACATATATATATATAATTACTTGCACATTTTATTCTTAAATTTTTAAGAAAATAGACCTGAAAGTTAATATTAATTACATGAACTATACTCCAAATATTTTCATCAGACTTGCATTTGCTGTTGGTGTCATACATGTTTGATATATTCTAATGATTTCCTCATTGTATATCAACTTGTGCTTACATAACCAAATAAAATTGCAGAAAATAAATTAATAGCAAATGTATAATAGTATTTTTGGTATCATATAAAATATTAAGTATAATAGTTTTTTGTAATATAATAGCAAAAGACAAAAAAAAAAAAAAAAAAAAAAGTTAAAAAAATCTACCTGAATATATACCATTTATTTTCTAATCATTATGAAAATTTGTTTAATATGCAAGTGATAAATTTCTTTTGAAAAGAATTCTGTTAATCAGTTTTGTACATTGCTATGATTAATATGAATTTTATACTTTAAAACTAAACAAATGAAAAGAAAATTGATATCTCAGTATAATTTAAAGTAGGTTATCTCTTTTTATCTGTTTTTAATCTGATTTTACTGGAGTAAGTAAAGAAGTAAAGAGAATTTTTAAAAAAATGTTTGAAGAAAAATATGCACACAAAACATGGCACACAGATGGACTTTTTCCTCAAAAGGTGAGTTTATTTCAGGGTAACCGCAGCGGTGGTAGCTTATAAATAACTGAAGAAACTAAATTTATTTTACAGGGAACTATATTGCACATTTTTTTTTTCTTTTCAATGGAGAATTTCATTATCAATTTCCAACAATAAGATTATTTGGTTTAAATCTGGATCATATAACTTCTTCAATGCCCCTTGCTATAATCACATATCTCTCCTCACAGATCTCAATGCCTGTATCGAACAACGTTCAGTCTGATGACACTCGGTGGCAACAAACCACCTTATCTATCAATTATGGTGGCCTCAGTCTTTGATCTTCAGTCTCACTGGCCTTGTCAGCTTTTCTCTTGTCAGTGATCTCTTGCAATGTCCTCATTAACATAGTTCTTCACAACACAATGGAATCATCTGTGATCAGGAAATGTGAAGTGGCTCATGTGACATGGATCCAGCTTGGCCTGCACTCCACTGACATCCAGCTCCTTCTCCCCTCTATGGATGTCCAGTCCTCTCAAAAGAAATGGGATGCCATTTAGTGTGGCATGACCGTGGACAAGTTAGTGTACCTACTTGACCAGTACTATCTGGTATGTTTCCACTCGGCCTCTGAGCCTCACAGCCCAGTTAGGCTCAATGTAGTGCCCTCACTCACAATTGGCATGCACTCAGCTCAATGGCAACTGCTTGCACATCAGCGTGTCCCTTAGGCTTGGTCTCCACTGCTTGTCAGGCTGAGAAAAAAAAACTTTGAAGGTATCAGTCAATTTCTGACAGGTTTATGGTTGAGCTTGTGGCAGTTGAGCTTGTGGCAGTTGAGCCCTCCAATGTTCTTGGTGTCCAGGCCATATCCCTGTTTGCTACTATTGGGGCAGAGATTGCTGTCAGCAAGTGCGAGCCCTGTTAGTCTTAGTGGCTGTTCCAGCACATCTCCCTTGCTATCATCCAGGGCAATGTCTTTTCCATTTTGTCTGTTGGTGCCATAGAAATGTTTCTATATTGTGAGAGGCAAGATTCTTTCTATTTGAGTAAGTCTTAGCCGATTACTTCTCCAGGGGTTTTTAAAAGTCAAATAAAGTATCTTCTTTCCGTCTCTTATGCTGATTAGATTTTTTTCTCTGTTACATTTTGAAGTTATCATAGTCTTGGTCTTGACATTGTCTGTTTAAACCTGTTTATAATAAATTATTTTGCATCAAATTTATCAAATAAAATAATTAAATTCCTTTAAGGGAATCAAAATATAACTGCCTCAGAAGATATGCTAATTTTTTTTTCTGGTTCTTTAACTTAAGAAAGAGTTCTAAAATTGATTAATGCTGGCTTATTGAGAAATAAAAATGTGTTTGTTTTATGAAAGTAAGTTGGGTCATAAAATGTTCACTGTATTCTTACTAGTTTCTGTCATTGAACTGTGACTAAGTGACTCACTACATTCAATAATGAAATAGTTCAAAGTGAAATTTCTATAAATGTGTGAAATATGAAATAGCTGCATATATTGATTTATTATAGTTGTTAAAAATATATATTCTGCATTTGGTTCCTACATAGGTTTACACCATCAATATAATCCTTCCTTCCTGCCTTTCTTTTTTTTTACAAGTTTACTACTGTGTTGCAAATACTTAATGTCATTCAAGTTTCTTGCAGTAATTTGTAACTACTACAGTCATTTTGTGTAGTCTATGTCTATTAGGAGGATAATGTTTTGGTACTTCGTAAACTTTTTATCTACCACCCTTTTTATTTTACTAACAGTTTTTTAATGTACATGTGTGTAATATCAGCTTGTAGTGGAGTAATCTAGTTCTGGGTAATATTTTTGACATGGGTGAAGTACTTACCACAGTAATACCATATTATAAGCAAATATTTGGTGCATCACAAATTTACTTTAGTTATAGAGCCAACCTTTAGAATGTGGCTATGATGGTATTCAGGTTCATAATTTTCATGTTTTATGTATTCTCCCATAATTACCATTTGAATTTTATTTTAATATTTCAAGTTGTATTTTCTGTAGGTTTACATACACACTCGTGTGTGTGTGTTAATCATCATCATCATTTAATATCTGCTTTTCATGCTGGCATGGGTTGGACAGTTTGACTGAAAACTGGTAAACCAGGGAGCTGCACCAGGTACCAATCTGATTTGGCTAGGTTTATACAGATGGATGCCCTTCCTAATGCCAACCATTCTAAGAGTGTAGTGGATGCTTTTTATGTGCCACCAGCACTGGTGCCATTGATATGATACCAGCATTGGCCACGGCTACAATCTCACTTGGCTTGATAGGTCTATACAAGCATGTATATCACCAAAGGTCTTGGTCACCTGTCACTGCCTCCGTGAGGCACAATGCTTGAATGGTGCCTTTTACATTCCACCAACATGGATGCCAGTCAGAGGGCACTGGCCATGACTATGATTTTATTTGGCTTAGCAGGTCTTTTCAGGCACAGCTTATCACTCAACATTTGAAGGGTACATTTTATGTGCCACCAGCATGGGGGCCAGTCAGGCAGCTCTGGTATCAACCATGCTTGAATGGTGCTTTTTACGTGCCACTGGCATGGGTGCCAGTCATCCATCACTACAATTTCACTTGACTCAACAGGTCTTCTCAAGCACAGCATATTGCCTGACACTTGAAAGTTACTTTTAAATGGGCCAGTTATGCGACACTAGCATTGGCCATGGCTACAAACTCACTTGGCTTACCAGGTCTTCTCAAGTACAGCATATTGCCAAAAGTCTCAGTCACATTTTGATTTTTCTTTTAAATTACACTTTAGTTTATTATTTATAATTTACCTGCATTGGAGGTATATATTCAGTTTTATACCTGTTCATATTTCAAAATGTATCATTAATTGATGATGATGTCGGTATTATTGTCATTGCTATATATATATATGTATGTATAAATATATATATATATATATATATATATATATATATATATATATATGTATATGTTAACATATATTTATACATATATGAATATATGTGTGTATATATATGTATGTATATTTGAGAGGTACAAAGTTGGAGTTTCTGTAGCAGTTTGCTGGCACCACTTTTTCCTGTCTTATGAGGGCATTTTTACTTGATCTTCTAAGCTACTTTCACAGCCATGCTCCTGTTTTCACAATTTCTTCATGTATATATACAAAACAAAAAGTAAAAAGGCAACATATGAGGGATAAGTTTTAATAAATATTGTATTCATTTAATGCTTAAAAAGGAGTAGAAAGAGTCATATATGCTCACAACTCAGGGTATTAAACTAACTTTAGAAATTCTGTGCCACCTTTAATGCACATATGGAAACATTTTGAACTTGTCTTTTAAATTGCACTTTAGTTTATTGTTTATAATTTACATGTATATTTACCTGTTCATATTTCAAAATGTATTATTAATTGATGATGAGGTCAGTATTATTGTCATTGATATGAATGTGGGAAACAAGCAGTTTCTTCTAATAATACATTGACATTTTTTTATAAGTTCATATTTGAAAAAATGAATAAAACAAAACAAAAGAAGAATGTATAGTTTGCCACTATACCACCACTTTTGTCCTGAGTACCTATATAAAATTTTTTACTGCATCCCAAGAGTGTAGTGGCACTCACTTTGCCATGTTCTATTACAGAATTTAATATTAATTGTACTGTCATTAGAAATTTACAAATATCATGTTCATGGAAACCACTCACTGAAATTAGCTTAATGTGTTTATAATTTTGATTTATGTTTAAGAATACATTAGTTATTCTTAAGATATTTGAAATACTTTTTAGCTGATTCTCATTAAAATCTATATTTGTTCTATGATGAATATGCAATTATTTTGTATGTGTCAGTGTTAATTGATGGCTACCTCCCTATTCTTTAGGTCATTGCAATGCTGCTGAAGTAGATATTGTGTTCATTCTGGATTCTTCAACTAGCGTTACTGATGTGAACTTCAAGAAAATATTAGCTTTTATGAAAGACTTTCTATTGGATGCTAGTATTGACTCGGGTAAAGTGCGCGTAGGGGTTGTTATTTATAGCACTTATGTAGAGGTGCAGTTTCATTTGAATCGTTATAAGTCAAAGCATGATATTCTTGATGCTATTGACAACATCCGCTATATGATTGGAAGCACACATACTTATAGTGGTCTGTACATAGCCAGAACACAGATGTTTACTGCAGAAAATGGTGACAGAGCTGGTGTTCCTAATGTCATTTTCCTTATAACTGATGGTGTTTCTAATATCAATGCAATGCGAACAATACCAGAAGCTGAGGCTATTCGTGCAGAAAACATCCATATTTACGCTATAGGTATAGGCCTTACAAAGACTAGTGAATTGAACCAAATTGCATCATCTCCAGCAAGCGCTAACAGTTTCACTGTGGAAGATTTTAATGAGCTTCAAGGCTTAAAGCACAAAATATTTGAATCATTCTGTCCCGGTACGTATATCACAGAGAATCTCTACTTGTTGCCATTCTCCTTTTACATGTTGGCCAACATTACTAAATAGTGTGTCTTTATCATCATATGAACTACAGATGTATTTTTGTTCCGTTGAATTTCTTTTGTTAGTCACATGTCATTGCATTCATCAAACTGTGATTTGAGTTCCACTAGTTTTGGCGTTTGTATTTTATCTATTGTCTGTACTATTTGTTGGTATTTGTTGACTATACTTGTTTTGATATATTCTTCCTTCAGTTATCAGAAAAAGCAACAATATACTTTAGCTATTATTAATCTTGAATAGAAATATGTGGCTTTCACAAGAAAATAACACGACACATCTTATAGATTGTTTTGTCATGGATATACCATTTAGATATAAACAGGAGTGGAAAGAATTGTATTAGTAAGAATATGTATGTGGTATTTCCTATGTATTTTTGTAGGAGATTGTTACCTATTTTTACTAGACTTCTTGCTGTTCTTCAGTTGGAGAAAATTAAAAGTGAACACAAGAAACATTGACATTTGAAATGAATATTCAAATGATAGGTTTCATTAACGGAATCTTTATAATTGATTTATTCATATTTATATACATTTTTTGTTTGCGTACAAAATGGATATCTTCTAGGGATAACTACTTAATTCTAGAGCTTTGTACTGTGTTAGAGGTCAGTGGGATTTGACATATTTAATAGTTCTGCAAAGAATGGCCAGATTCTGAGATGCATTTTAAAATTGTTGAGAATATTTGTTTACTAAGAGAGATATTCAGTGACAATAAACACTTGATTTAGAGAAGTTGTGAGTGACCTGACTGCATGCTATGCTAGAAGTTGGGGGAAGTTACAGGTTTGATGATATTTTAACGAAAGAGTAGTAATGAATGGAATGGCTCAGCATCAGACATGGTTTGTACAATGTTCGAAAACTGGAGTTTATAATGTGAAACTCGAGGATGTTAACTTTATTTAAGATTTTCTATCGGATTAGTGTATTGACCCAAGAAATGTGCAAAAAAGTGGAAAGGTTTATTGCTTTGACATAGGTGTAGAACATTAAAAGGATCAATATAGTTTCGGGCATATTACACTTGATGCTATTGACAACATCACCTGTATGTACAGAAGAACAGGTACATGTGAAGGTCTGCACATGGCCAGAACACAAATGCTTATGCTGTGAAATTGTGATATACATAGTGATCCTGATAACATTTTCCTTATAACAGATGGCATTTCCAACATTGATACATTGCAAACAATACCAGAAGCCAAGACTCTTCATACAGAAAACATCCATAATTATGCTATTGGTATAGGTCTTTCAGAAAATACAAAACTCAATACAATTACATTATATTCACCAACAGGTAAAAGTTTCACTGTGGAAGATTTTAATGAATTTGAAGGTTTAAAGCATAAAATATTTAAATCTTACTGTCCTGGTACATTTATCATGCAAAATTTTAAACCTATTGTCATCAGTGTCGTCATTATCATCATATCTTTTGGTGTCAGTAAACAGCAGGAAATTGCAGCATTATTGGTCATACACGTTTGCTGTTTTGTATCTCATCTGTCTCCTTAGTCAATTGTCTGTGCAGTTGTGCAAGCTGCAATTCATGTTTACTAGATTGACATTTTTGTATTTTCTTTATTGTCCAGTTGAATTCCGTTAGTATTTAATATGAATGGCATGTGTTGCTCTTTGTTGTTTGTACAATTGTTCTGATATTTTCCATGTGCCGTGAAAAAGAATACCAAACAGTGGGTTATTTTGATTTATTTCATTGAATCTTTAAGAGAAATAATTGACTTTTAAAAGAGGTCCTGATAAAGCATCTGCAAGAGTATAATGTTACGTGTGCTTATATGTGGTAATAAATGCAAGTAGAAACAATTCTATAGTGATGAAATATTGTTGTCTATTGTTTACATGGTGACACTGAGTAAAGTTTCCAAATTGAAATGGAAGCTTGAGACATTGTGTGTTGGATATTAATTCACAAAAAAGATGGTAAGAAAAAGAAATACCTATGAATAAATGCTGCTTTAATGAGCAATCTGCAAATACATGCTACTTGACAAACATTAAATGATAACAATGTTGGTGAAAATTATTGAATTATAATAACTGTGCTGTGTTTTAATGGACATTACATTTTGTGATTGGATATTTGAATTTTTTCATGTATTTGAGAAATTCTGCTTCATTATGATATCATAGATTGAGTAAGGAAATATCTGTGTGGTGTTTTCAATGTTGTCATGGTTGTGTGGGTTTGGTTTTCTATGAGTCTATTTTAGATCATACATGTTATGTTTCTGGAATAATTTTATACTTTCCTTGAAATTGCATGAGGATAATGATAATTATCAATATGTATGGAATTGACAATGATGTTTGACATTTTTCTTGCCTTTTTCCACTTTACAGTAAGGCCCAAAATAACGGATTCACATTCGAAGCCACCTGGTAAGACATTTCGAATGTATTGCTTTTGGTTTTGTTAGTCTAAAATTAGATAGTTTGTGTGTAGGGATGTAATAACAATTACTAAAGTAAATAAGTCCTAAATAAGAGAAAGTGTATCAGAATGTAGTTGTTAGTGATCGTTCATTTATGTGGTTATAGTGTTTAGGTTATCTTCTTGAATGAACACCTATGTTAAATTATTATGTATGTGTCAGTGTTAATTGATGGCTACCTTCCTATTCTTTAGGTCGTTTAGGACCTATTCTTTAGGTCCTTAGTCAATTGTCTGTGCAGTTGTGCAAGCTGCAATTCATGTTTACCTGGTTGACACTTTTGTATTTTTTTAATTGTCTATTTGAATTTTGTTAGTGTTTAATATCAATGACATTTGTTGCTCACTGTTGTTTGTACAATTGTTGTGTTATCTGCTGTGTGCAATGAAATGGTATGTCAGCAGTCTGTCATTTTGATGTTATTCATTGAATCTTAAAGAGAAAGAATTAACATAAACTTTTAAAGAATACTTGGCATCATCATGAGAATAATGTTATGTTTGCGTTTATGTAACAATAAATGTAGATAGAAATAATTGCATAATTATGAAATATTCTTGTATGTTGTTCACGTGGGGACACTGAATAGAGTTTGCAAAACGATATAAGAAGGAATAGTAGCAGTGTGTCAGTTTGATGTTTTTCATTGAATCATAAAGAGAAATCACTGAGAAGAAAGAATAAGATGTATTGAATTTTGTTAGTATTTAATATGAATGATATTTGTTGTTCTTCCTTGTTTGTACATTTCTTCTGATATCTACTGTATGCGGTGAAAAGTTGTTGCAGCAGTGTGTCCTTTTGCTGTTGTTCATTGAATCTCATAGGGAAATAATCAACTTTAACAAGAAACAACATAGTATGTTGAGGAATACATTGCATCCGAATGAGTATAATGTTATGTGTGCGTATATGTGGCAACAAATGCAAGTAGAAACAGTTGTATACTTACGAAATACAGTTGCGTGTTCTTCAGATGGTGACACAATAAATAAAGTTTGCAACACACGGAATAGACATTAATTCACAAAAAAGATGGTTAGAGAAAAAAATAATTATGAATAAATGCTGCTTTAATAAGCACTCTGCAAATATCTTCCACTTGACAAACTTCAAAGTATAACTATCGAGTTTACAGCTATTGAGTTATAATAATTGTGCTGTGGTTTATCTGTCATTAAATTTTGCCTTTGGATATTTGAAGTTGTTCATGTGTTCAAAAAATTATGATTCATGACAACGTCATAAATGGGTGACGAAAGTTCTGTGTGGTGATTTCAATGTTGTCATGGTTGGGTAAGTTTGGTTTTCTAACAATTTGTTCTAGATAGTAGATGTTACTTTGTGGAATGGCTTTATATTGCAGTTTGTTACTTGAAATTGAAATGGTATTTTCTATTAGTGAAAATAGATTATTGTGTATAGACACTTGATTGTCACTGTAATTTATTTCGAATGTATTGGTTTTAGTTTTGTTATCTACTGTAAATTAAGCTAGGGCCCATGTAAAAATGTAATTGCAATTACTAAAGGGAATGAGACCTAATTAAAGGAATGTATTTGTTAGTGGTCTTTAGCTTGTGCGATTAATGTTTATAGGTGTATAGGTGTTGATGTTCAATGAACCACTATATTGAATTATTATGTATGCGTCAGTGTTAATTGATGGCTGCCTCCTTTTTGTTTAGGTCGTTGCAATACTGCTGAATCAGACATTGTGTTCGTTCTGGATTCTTCAACTAGCGTTACTGATGCAAACTTCAAGAAAATATTAGCTTTCATGAAAGATTTTCTGTCGGATGCTAGTATTGACTCAGGTAATGTTCGAGTGGGGGCAGTGATTTATAGCACTGATGTAGAGGTGCAGTTTCATTTGAATCGCTACAGTTCCAAGCGTGATATCCTCGATGCTGTTGACAACATTGCCTATGTGTATGGAAGCACAAATACATATGGAGGTCTGCACACAGCCAGAACACAGATGTTCACTGCAGAAAATGGTGACAGAGCCGGTGTTCCTAACATCATTTTCCTCATAACTGATGGCGTTTCCAACGTCAATGCTTTGCAAACGATACCAGAAGCGGAGGCTATTCGTGCAGAAAACATCCATATTTACGCTATAGGTATAGGCCTTGCAGAAACTACAGAACTCGACAAAATTGCATCATCTCCAGCAAGCGCTAACAGTTTCACTGTGGAAGATTTTAATGAGCTTCAAGGCTTAAAACACACGATATTTGAATCTTACTGTCCCGGTACGTATATCTCGAAGAATATTACACCTGTCATCGTCCTCGTCGAAGTTGTCGTCGTTCCTTTGAATGGGGTGAACGTCTTGAGGTTGTAGCGTTTTCAGTTGTAAATGTTTGCTGTTTTGCACCTCATCTGTTTCCTTAGTGATCTTTTACACAGCTGTGCAAGCTGCGATTCTTGTTTACCTGGTTGATATTTTTGTAAATTCTTTATTGTGTGTTTGAATTTCTCTAGTGTTTAATATCAATGCTCTTTGTTTTCTGTACATTTGATTTGATATCTGCTGATGCAGTGAAATGGAGTATGAGTTGTTTTGGTGTTATTCATTGAATCTAACAGAGCGATAATTGACTTTAAACAATAATTTTCATCGCCATGATTGTGATGTCACGTGTGTGTATATGCAGCAATGAATGCATGTAGAAACAATTGCGTAGTTCTGAAGTATTCCTGTTTGTCGTTTACATGGACACAGTGTGTGAATTGTTTGAAAGGACAGAAAAAGTGTGAAAATATGGTGAGTTAATTCACAAGAAACATGATGAGAAAAAGAAATACTTATGAATAAATGCTGGTTTAATGAGCAATCTGATATATGCTCCACGTGAGACAATTTAAATGATAAGTATGTCGGTGAAAGTTATTGAAATTTAAGCATTGGTGCTGTGATTTTGACAAGCGGCATTACTTTTTGCGCTTGGATATTTAAGTTTTTCGTGTATTTGAAAGATTATGCTTGATTACGACATTGTAAAAGAATAATGAAAGTTGTTTCTGGTGTTTTCGATATTGTCGATGTTACGTAGGTTTGGTTTTTTATAAATCTGTTGTGTTTTTTTGCTGAAATTTCTATGGAATATTGTTTTAGTGAAATTAAGTTGTTTTATATAGAAAATTGATTGTCACTATGTATGTATGTATGTATGTAAGAGCAGAATAATAATTATCGGAATGTAGGAACTGACGATTAATTTGAAATTCCTCTTGCCATTTTGCACTTTTCAGTAAAGTCCACAGAAACGATTGTCGATCGAAAGCCACCCGGTAAGACATTTCGAACGTATTGATTTTGGTTTTGTTACCTAGTGTAAAAGAAGGCAGGGCCCGTGTAGAAATGTAATTACAATTACTAAAGGGAATGAGACCTAATTAAAGGAATGTATTTGTTAGTGGTCTTTAGCTTGTGCGATTAATGTTTATAGGTGTATAGGTGTTGATGTTCAATGAACCACTATATTGAATTATTATGTATGCGTCAGTGTTAATTGATGGCTGCCTCCTTTTTGTTTAGGTCGTTGCAATACTGCTGAATCAGACATTGTGTTCGTTCTGGATTCTTCAACTAGCGTTACTGATGCAAACTTCAAGAAAATATTAGCTTTCATGAAAGATTTTCTGTCGGATGCTAGTATTGACTCGGGTAATGTTCGAGTGGGGGCAGTGATTTATAGCACTGATGTAGAGGTGCAGTTTCATTTGAATCGCTACAGTTCCAAGCGTGATATCCTCGATGCTGTTGACAACATTGCCTATGTGTATGGAAGCACAAATACATATGGAGGTCTGCACACAGCCAGAACACAGATGTTCACTGCAGAAAATGGTGACAGAGCCGGTGTTCCTAACATCATTTTCCTCATAACTGATGGCGTTTCCAACGTCAATGCTTTGCAAACGATACCAGAAGCGGAGGCTATTCGTGCAGAAAACATCCATATTTACGCTATAGGTATAGGCCTTGCAGAAACTACAGAACTCGACAAAATTGCATCATCTCCAGCAAGCGCTAACAGTTTCACTGTGGAAGATTTTAATGAGCTTCAAGGCTTAAAACACACGATATTTGAATCTTACTGTCCCGGTACGTATATCTCGAAGAATATTACACCTGTCATCGTCCTCGTCGAAGTTGTCGTCGTTCCTTTGAATGGGGTGAACGTCTTGAGGTTGTAGCGTTTTCAGTTGTAAATGTTTGCTGTTTTGCACCTCATCTGTTTCCTTAGTGATCTGTTTACACAGCTGTGCAAGCTGCGATTCTTGTTTACCTGGTTGATATTTTTGTAAATTCTTTATTGTGTGTTTGAATTTCTCTAGTGTTTAATATCAATGCTCTTTGTTTTCTGTACATTTGATTTGATATCTGCTGATGCAGTGAAATGGAGTATGAGTTGTTTTGGTGTTATTCATTGAATCTAACAGAGCGATAATTGACTTTAAACAATAATTTTCATCGCCATGATTGTGATGTCACGTGTGTGTATATGCAGCAATGAATGCATGTAGAAACAATTGCGTAGTTCTGAAGTATTCCTGTTTGTCGTTTACATGGACACAGTGTGTGAATTGTCTGAAAGGACAGAAAAAGTGTGAAAATATGGTGAGTTAATTCACAAGAAACATGATGAGAAAAAGAAATACTTATGAATAAATGCTGGTTTAATGAGCAATCTGATATATGCTCCACGTGAGACAATTTAAATGATAAGTATGTCGGTGAAAGTTATTGAAATTTAAGCATTGTGCTGTGTTTTGACAAGCGGCATTACTTTTTGCGCTTGGATATTTACAGTTTTTCGTGTATTTGAAAGATTATGCTTGATTACGACATTGTAAAAGAATAATGAAAGTTGTTTCTGGTGTTTTCGATATTGTCGATGTTACGTAGGTTTGGTTTTTTATAAATCTGTTGTGTTTTTTTGCTGAAATTTCTATGGAATATTGTTTTAGTGAAATTAAGTTGTTTTATATAGAAAATTGATTGTCACTATGTATGTATGAGCAGAATAATAATTATCGGAATGTAGGAACTGACGATTAATTTGAAATTCCTCTTGCCATTTTGCACTTTTCAGTAAAGTCCACAGAAACGATTGTCGATCGAAAGCCACCCGGTAAGACATTTCGAACGTATTGATTTTGGTTTTGTTACCTAGTGTAAAAGAAGGCAGGGCCCGTGTAGAAATGTAATTACAATTACTAAAGGGAATGAGACCTAATTAAAGGAATGTATTTGTTAGTGGTCTTTAGCTTGTGCGATTAATGTTTATAGGTGTATAGGTGTTGATGTTCAATGAACCACTATATTGAATTATTATGTATGCGTCAGTGTTAATTGATGGCTGCCTCCTTTTTGTTTAGGTCGTTGCAATACTGCTGAATCAGACATTGTGTTCGTTCTGGATTCTTCAACTAGCGTTACTGATGCAAACTTCAGAAAATATTAGCTTTCATGAAAGATTTTCTGTCGGATGCTAGTATTGACTCGGGTAATGTTCGAGTGGGGGCAGTGATTTATAGCACTGATGTAGAGGTGCAGTTTCATTTGAATCGCTACAGTTCCAAGCGTGATATCCTCGATGCTGTTGACAACATTGCCTATGTGTATGGAAGCACAAATACATATGGAGGTCTGCACACAGCCAGAACACAGATGTTCACTGCAGAAAATGGTGACAGAGCCGGTGTTCCTAACATCATTTTCCTCATAACTGATGGCGTTTCCAACGTCAATGCTTTGCAAACGATACCAGAAGCGGAGGCTATTCGTGCAGAAAACATCCATATTTACGCTATAGGTATAGGCCTTGCAGAAACTACAGAACTCGACAAAATTGCATCATCTCCAGCAAGCGCTAACAGTTTCACTGTGGAAGATTTTAATGAGCTTCAAGGCTTAAAACACACGATATTTGAATCTTACTGTCCCGGTACGTATATCTCGAAGAATATTACACCTGTCATCGTCCTCGTCGAAGTTGTCGTCGTTCCTTTGAATGGGGTGAACGTCTTGAGGTTGTAGCGTTTTCAGTTGTAAATGTTTGCTGTTTTGCACCTCATCTGTTCCTTAGTGATCTGTTTACACAGCTGTGCAAGCTGCGATTCTTGTTTACCTGGTTGATATTTTTGTAAATTCTTTATTGTGTGTTTGAATTTCTCTAGTGTTTAATATCAATGCTCTTTGTTTTCTGTACATTTGATTTGATATCTGCTGATGCAGTGAAATGGAGTATGAGTTGTTTTGGTGTTATTCATTGAATCTAACAGAGCGATAATTGACTTTAAACAATAATTTTCATCGCCATGATTGTGATGTCACGTGTGTGTATATGCAGCAATGAATGCATGTAGAAACAATTGCGTAGTTCTGAAGTATTCCTGTTTGTCGTTTACATGGACACAGTGTGTGAATTGTCTGAAAGGACAGAAAAAGTGTGAAAATATGGTGAGTTAATTCACAAGAAACATGATGAGAAAAAGAAATACTTATGAATAAATGCTGGTTTAATGAGCAATCTGATATATGCTCCACGTGAGACAATTTAAATGATAAGTATGTCGGTGAAATGAAGTTATTGAAATTTAAGCATTGTGCTGTGTTTTGACAAGCGGCATTCCTTTTTGCGCTTGGATATTTACAGTTTTTCGTGTATTTGAAAGATTATGCTTGATTACGACATTGTAAAAGAATAATGAAAGTTGTTTCTGGTGTTTTCGATATTGTCGATGTTACGTAGGTTTGGTTTTTTATAAATCTGTTGTGTTTTTTTGCTGAAATTTCTATGGAATATTGTTTTAGTGAAATTAAGTTGTTTTATATAGAAAATTGATTGTCATTATATATGTATGTATGTATGTAAGAGCAGAATAATAATTATCGGAATGTAGGAACTGACGATTAATTTGAAATTCCTCTTGCCATTTTGCACTTTTCAGTAAAGTCCACAGAAACGATTGTCGATCGAAAGCCACCCGGTAAGACATTTCGAACGTATTGATTTTGGTTTTGTTACCTAGTGTAAAAGAAGGCAGGGCCCGTGTAGAAATGTAATTACAATTACTAAAGGGAATGAGACCTAATTAAAGGAATGTATTTGTTAGTGGTCTTTAGCTTGTGCGATTAATGTTTATAGGTGTATAGGTGTTGATGTTCAATGAACCACTATATTGAATTATTATGTATGCGTCAGTGTTAATTGATGGCTGCCTCCTTTTTGTTTAGGTCGTTGCAATACTGCTGAATCAGACATTGTGTTCGTTCTGGATTCTTCAACTAGCGTTACTGATGCAAACTTCAAGAAAATATTAGCTTTCATGAAAGATTTTCTGTCGGATGCTAGTATTGACTCGGGTAATGTTCGAGTGGGGGCAGTGATTTATAGCACTGATGTAGAGGTGCAGTTTCATTTGAATCGCTACAGTTCCAAGCGTGATATCCTCGATGCTGTTGACAACATTGCCTATGTGTATGGAAGCACAAATACATATGGAGGTCTGCACACAGCCAGAACACAGATGTTCACTGCAGAAAATGGTGACAGAGCCGGTGTTCCTAACATCATTTTCCTCATAACTGATGGCGTTTCCAACGTCAATGCTTTGCAAACGATACCAGAAGCGGAGGCTATTCGTGCAGAAAACATCCATATTTACGCTATAGGTATAGGCCTTGCAGAAACTACAGAACTCGACAAAATTGCATCATCTCCAGCAAGCGCTAACAGTTTCACTGTGGAAGATTTTAATGAGCTTCAAGGCTTAAAACACACGATATTTGAATCTTACTGTCCCGGTACGTATATCTCGAAGAATATTACACCTGTCATCGTCCTCGTCGAAGTTGTCGTCGTTCTTTGAATGGGGTGAACGTCTTGAGGTTGTAGCGTTTTCAGTTGTAAATGTTTGCTGTTTTGCACCTCATCTGTTTCCTTAGTGATCTGTTTACACAGCTGTGCAAGCTGCGATTCTTGTTTACCTGGTTGATATTTTTGTAAATTCTTTATTGTGTGTTTGAATTTCTCTAGTGTTTAATATCAATGCTCTTTGTTTTCTGTACATTTGATTTGATATCTGCTGATGCAGTGAAATGGAGTATGAGTTGTTTTGGTGTTATTCATTGAATCTAACAGAGCGATAATTGACTTTAAACAATAATTTTCATCGCCATGATTGTGATGTCACGTGTGTGTATATGCAGCAATGAATGCATGTAGAAACAATTGCGTAGTTCTGAAGTATTCCTGTTTGTTTTACATGGACACAGTGTGTGAATTGTCTGAAAGGACAGAAAAAGTGTGAAAATATGGTGAGTTAATTCACAAGAAACATGATGAGAAAAAGAAATACTTATGAATAAATGCTGGTTTAATGAGCAATCTGATATATGCTCCACGTGAGACAATTTAAATGATAAGTATGTCGGTGAAAGTTATTGAAATTTAAGCATTGTGCTGTGTTTTGACAAGCGGCATTACTTTTTGCGCTTGGATATTTACAGTTTTTCGTGTATTTGAAAGATTATGCTTGATTACGACATTGTAAAAGAATAATGAAAGTTGTTTCTGGTGTTTTCGATATTGTCGATGTTACGTAGGTTTGGTTTTTTATAAATCTGTTGTGTTTTTTTGCTGAAATTTCTATGGAATATTGTTTTAGTGAAATTAAGTTGTTTTATATAGAAAATTGATTGTCACTATGTATGTATGTATGTAAGAGCAGAATAATAATTATCGGAATGTAGGAACTGACGATTAATTTGAAATTCCTCTTGCCATTTTGCACCTTTCAGTAAAGTCCACAGAAACGATTGTCGATCGAAAGCCACCCGGTAAGACATTTCGAACGTATTGATTTTGGTTTTGTTACCTAGTGTAAAAGAAGGCAGGGCCCGTGTAGAAATGTAATTACAATTACTAAAGGGAATGAGACCTAATTAAAGGAGTGTATTTGTTAGTGGTCTTTAGCTTGTGCGATTAATGTTTATAGGTGTATAGGTGTTGATGTTCAATGAACCACTATATTGAATTATTATGTATGCGTCAGTGTTAATTGATGGCTGCCTCCTTTTTGTTTAGGTCGTTGCAATACTGCTGAATCAGACATTGTGTTCGTTCTGGATTCTTCAACTAGCGTTACTGATGCAAACTTCAAGAAAATATTAGCTTTCATGAAAGATTTTCTGTCGGATGCTAGTATTGACTCGGGGTAATGTTCGAGTGGGGGCAGTGATTTATAGCACTGATGTAGAGGTGCAGTTTCATTTGAATCGCTACAGTTCCAAGCGTGATATCCTCGATGCTGTTGACAACATTGCCTATGTGTATGGAAGCACAAATACATATGGAGGTCTGCACACAGCCAGAACACAGATGTTCACTGCAGAAAATGGTGACAGAGCCGGTGTTCCTAACATCATTTTCCTCATAACTGATGGCGTTTCCAACGTCAATGCTTTGCAAACGATACCAGAAGCGGAGGCTATTCGTGCAGAAAACATCCATATTTACGCTATAGGTATAGGCCTTGCAGAAACTACAGAACTCGACAAAATTGCATCATCTCCAGCAAGCGCTAACAGTTTCACTGTGGAAGATTTTAATGAGCTTCAAGGCTTAAAACACACGATATTTGAATCTTACTGTCCCGGTACGTATATCTCGAAGAATATTACACCTGTCATCGTCCTCGTCGAAGTTGTCGTCGTTCCTTTGAATGGGGTGAACGTCTTGAGGTTGTAGCGTTTTCAGTTGTAAATGTTTGCTGTTTTGCACCTCATCTGTTTCCTTAGTGATCTGTTTACACAGCTGTGCAAGCTGCGATTCTTGTTTACCTGGTTGATATTTTTGTAAATTCTTTATTGTGTGTTTGAATTTCTCTAGTGTTTAATATCAATGCTCTTTGTTTTCTGTACATTTGATTTGATATCTGCTGATGCAGTGAAATGGAGTATGAGTTGTTTTGGTGTTATTCATTGAATCTAACAGAGCGATAATTGACTTTAAACAATAATTTTCATCGCCATGATTGTGATGTCACGTGTGTGTATATGCAGCAATGAATGCATGTAGAAACAATTGCGTAGTTCTGAAGTATTCCTGTTTGTCGTTTACATGGACACAGTGTGTGAATTGTCTGAAAGGACAGAAAAAGTGTGAAAATATGGTGAGTTAATTCACAAGAAACATGATGAGAAAAAGAAATACTTATGAATAAATGCTGGTTTAATGAGCAATCTGATATATGCTCCACGTGAGACAATTTAAATGATAAGTATGTCGGTGAAAGTTATTGAAATTTAAGTATTGTGCTGTGTTTTACAAGCGGCATTACTTTTTGCGCTTGGATATTTACAGTTTTTCGTGTATTTGAAAGATTATGCTTGATTACGACATTGTAAAAGAATAATGAAAGTTGTTTCTGGTGTTTTCGATATTGTCGATGTTACGTAGGTTGGTTTTTTATAAATCTGTTGTGTTTTTTTGCTGAAATTTCTATGGAATATTTTTTAGTGAAATTAAGTTGTTTTATATAGAAAATTGATTGTCACTATGTGTATGTATGTAAGAGCAGAATAATAATTATCGGAATGTAGGAACTGACGATTAATTTGAAATTCCTCTTGCCATTTTGCACTTTTCAGTAAAGTCCACAGAAACGATTGTCGATCGAAAGCCACCCGGTAAGACATTTCGAACGTATTGATTTTGGTTTTGTTACCTAGTGTAAAAGAAGGCAGGGCCCGTGTAGAAATGTAATTACAATTACTAAAGGGAATGAGACCTAATTAAAGGAATGTATTTGTTAGTGGTCTTTAGCTTGTGCGATTAATGTTTATAGGTGTATAGGTGTTGATGTTCAATGAACCACTATATTGAATTATTATGTATGCGTCAGTGTTAATTGATGGCTGCCTCCTTTTTGTTTAGGTCGTTGCAATACTGCTGAATCAGACATTGTGTTCGTTCTGGATTCTTCAACTAGCGTTACTGATGCAAACTTCAAGAAAATATTAGCTTTCATGAAAGATTTTCTGTCGGATGCTAGTATTGACTCGGGTAATGTTCGAGTGGGGGCAGTGATTTATAGCACTGATGTAGAGGTGCAGTTTCATTTGAATCGCTACAGTTCCAAGCGTGATATCCTCGATGCTGTTGACAACATTGCCTATGTGTATGGAAGCACAAATACATATGGAGGTCTGCACACAGCCAGAACACAGATGTTCACTGCAGAAAATGGTGACAGAGCCGGTGTTCCTAACATCATTTTCCTCATAACTGATGGCGTTTCCAACGTCAATGCTTTGCAAACGATACCAGAAGCGGAGGCTATTCGTGCAGAAAACATCCATATTTACGCTATAGGTATAGGCCTTGCAGAAACTACAGAACTCGACAAAATTGCATCATCTCCAGCAAGCGCTAACAGTTTCACTGTGGAAGATTTTAATGAGCTTCAAGGCTTAAAACACACGATATTTGAATCTTACTGTCCCGGTACGTATATCTCGAAGAATATTACACCTGTCATCGTCCTCGTCGAAGTTGTCGTCGTTCCTTTGAATGGGGTGAACGTCTTGAGGTTGTAGCGTTTTCAGTTGTAAATGTTTGCTGTTTTGCACCTCATCTGTTTCCTTAGTGATCTGTTTACACAGCTGTGCAAGCTGCGATTCTTGTTTACCTGGTTGATATTTTTGTAAATTCTTTATTGTGTGTTTGAATTTCTCTAGTGTTTAATATCAATGCTCTTTGTTTTCTGTACATTTGATTTGATATCTGCTGATGCAGTGAAATGGAGTATGAGTTGTTTTTGGTGTTATTCATTGAATCTAACAGAGCGATAATTGACTTTAAACAATAATTTTCATCGCCATGATTGTGATGTCACGTGTGTGTATATGCAGCAATGAATGCATGTAGAAACAATTGCGTAGTTCTGAAGTATTCCTGTTTGTCGTTTACATGGACACAGTGTGTGAATTGTCTGAAAGGACAGAAAAAGTGTGAAAAATATGGTGAGTTAATTCACAAGAAACATGATGAGAAAAAGAAATACTTATGAATAAATGCTGGTTTAATGAGCAATCTGATATATGCTCCACGTGAGACAATTTAAATGATAAGTATGTCGGTGTGAAAGAAATTATTGAAATTTAAGCATTGTGCTGTGTTTTGACAAGCGGCATTACTTTTTGCGCTTGGATATTTACAGTTTTTCGTGTATTTGAAAGATTATGCTTGATTACGACATTGTAAAAGAATAATGAAGGTTGTTTCTGGTGTTTTCGATATTGTCGATGTTACGTAGGTTTGGTTTTTTGTAAATCTGTTGTGTTTTTTTGCTGAAATTTCTATGGAATATTGTTTTAGTGAAATTAAGTTGTTTTATATAGAAAATTGATTGTCACTATGTATGTATGAGCAGAATAATAATTATCGGAATGTAGGAACTGACGATTAATTTGAAATTCCTCTTGCCATTTTGCACTTTTCAGTAAAGTCCACAGAAACGATTGTCGATCGAAAGCCACCCGGTAAGACATTTCGAACGTATTGATTTTGGTTTTGTTACCTAGTGTAAAAGAAGGCAGGGCCCGTGTAGAAATGTAATTACAATTACTAAAGGGAATGAGACCTAATTAAAGGAATGTATTTGTTAGTGGTCTTTAGCTTGTGCGATTAATGTTTATAGGTGTATAGGTGTTGATGTTCAATGAACCACTATATTGAATTATTATGTATGCGTCAGTGTTAATTGATGGCTGCCTCCTTTTTGTTTAGGTCGTTGCAATACTGCTGAATCAGACATTGTGTTCGTTCTGGATTCTTCAACTAGCGTTACTGATGCAAACTTCAAGAAAATATTAGCTTTCATGAAAGATTTTCTGTCGGATGCTAGTATTGACTCGGGTAATGTTCGAGTGGGGGCAGTGATTTATAGCACTGATGTAGAGGTGCAGTTTCATTTGAATCGCTACAGTTCCAAGCGTGATATCCTCGATGCTGTTGACAACATTGCCTATGTGTATGGAAGCACAAATACATATGGAGGTCTGCACACAGCCAGAACACAGATGTTCACTGCAGAAAATGGTGACAGAGCCGGTGTTCCTAACATCATTTTCCTCATAACTGATGGCGTTTCCAACGTCAATGCTTTGCAAACGATACCAGAAGCGGAGGCTATTCGTGCAGAAAACATCCATATTTACGCTATAGGTATAGGCCTTGCAGAAACTACAGAACTCGACAAAATTGCATCATCTCCAGCAAGCGCTAACAGTTTCACTGTGGAAGATTTTAATGAGCTTCAAGGCTTAAAACACACGATATTTGAATCTTACTGTCCCGGTACGTATATCTCGAAGAATATTACACCTGTCATCGTCCTCGTCGAAGTTGTCGTCGTTCCTTTGAATGGGGTGAACGTCTTGAGGTTGTAGCGTTTTCAGTTGTAAATGTTTGCTGTTTTGCACCTCATCTGTTTCCTTAGTGATCTGTTTACACAGCTGTGCAAGCTGCGATTCTTGTTTACCTGGTTGATATTTTTGTAAATTCTTTATTGTGTGTTTGAATTTCTCTAGTGTTTAATATCAATGCTCTTTGTTTTCTGTACATTTGATTTGATATCTGCTGATGCAGTGAAATGGAGTATGAGTTGTTTTGGTGTTATTCATTGAATCTAACAGAGCGATAATTGACTTTAAACAATAATTTTCATCGCCATGATTGTGATGTCACGTGTGTGTATATGCAGCAATGAATGCATGTAGAAACAATTGCGTAGTTCTGAAGTATTCCTGTTTGTCGTTTACATGGACACAGTGTGTGAATTGTCTGAAAGGACAGAAAAAGTGTGAAAATATGGTGAGTTAATTCACAAGAAACATGATGAGAAAAAGAAATACTTATGAATAAATGCTGGTTTAATGAGCAATCTGATATATGCTCCACGTGAGACAATTTAAATGATAAGTATGTCGGTGTGAAAGTTATTGAAATTTAAGCATTGTGCTGTGTTTTGACAAGCGGCATTACTTTTTGCGCTTGGATATTTACAGTTTTTCGTGTATTTGAAAGATTATGCTTGATTACGACATTGTAAAAGAATAATGAAGGTTGTTTCTGGTGTTTTCGATATGTCGATGTTACGTAGGTTGGTTTTTTTAAATCTATGTGTGTTTTTTGCTGAAATTTCTATGGAATATTGTTTTAGTGAAATTAAGTTGTTTTATATAGAAAATTGATTGTCACTATGTATGTATGTATGAGCAGAATAATAATTATCGGAATGTAGGAACTGACGATTAATTTGAAATTCCTCTTGCCATTTTGCACTTTTCAGTAAAGTCCACAGAAACGATTGTCGATCGAAAGCCACCCGGTAAGACATTTCGAACGTATTGATTTTGGTTTTGTTACCTAGTGTAAAAGAAGGCAGGGCCCGTGTAGAAATGTAATTACAATTACTAAAGGGAATGAGACCTAATTAAAGGAATGTATTTGTTAGTGGTCTTTAGCTTGTGCGATTAATGTTTATAGGTGTTGATGTTCAATGAACCACTATATTGAATTATTATGTATGCGTCAGTGTTAATTGATGGCTGCCTCCTTTTTGTTTAGGTCGTTGCAATACTGCTGAATCAGACATTGTGTTCGTTCTGGATTCTTCAACTAGCGTTACTGATGCAAACTTCAAGAAAATATTAGCTTTCATGAAAGATTTTCTGTCGGATGCTAGTATTGACTCGGGTAATGTTCGAGTGGGGGCAGTGATTTATAGCACTGATGTAGAGGTGCAGTTTCATTTGAATCGCTACAGTTCCAAGCGTGATATCCTCGATGCTGTTGACAACATTGCCTATGTGTATGGAAGCACAAATACATATGGAGGTCTGCACACAGCCAGAACACAGATGTTCACTGCAGAAAATGGTGACAGAGCCGGTGTTCCTAACATCATTTTCCTCATAACTGATGGCGTTTCCAACGTCAATGCTTTGCAAACGATACCAGAAGCGGAGGCTATTCGTGCAGAAAACATCCATATTTACGCTATAGGTATAGGCCTTGCAGAAACTACAGAACTCGACAAAATTGCATCATCTCCAGCAAGCGCTAACAGTTTCACTGTGGAAGAAAGATTTAATGAGCTTCAAGGCTTAAAACACACGATATTTGAATCTTACTGTCCCGGTACGTATATCTCGAAGAATATTACACCTGTCATCGTCCTCGTCGAAGTTGTCGTCGTTCTTTGAATGGGGTGAACGTCTGAGGTTGGTGTAGCGTTTTCAGTTGTAAATGTTTGCTGTTTTGCACCTCATCTGTTTCCTTAGTGATCTGTTTACACAGCTGTGCAAGCTGCGATTCTTGTTTACCTGGTTGATATTTTTTGTAAATTCTTTATTGTGTGTTTGAATTTCTAGTGTTTAATATCAATGCTCTTTGTTTTTGTACATTTGATTTGATATCTGCTGATGCAGTGAAATGGAGTATGAGTTGTTTTGGTGTATTCATTGAATCTAACAGAGCGATAATTGACTTTAAACAATAATTTTCATCGCCATGATTGTGATGTCACGTGTGTGTATATGCAGCAATGAATGCATGTAGAAACAATTGCGTAGTTCTGAAGTATTCCTGTTTGTCGTTTACATGGACACAGTGTGTGAATTGTCTGAAAGGACAGAAAAAGTGTGAAAATATGGTGAGTTAATTCACAAGAAACATGATGAGAAAAAGAAATACTTATGAATAAATGCTGGTTTAATGAGCAATCTGATATATGCTCCACGTGAGACAATTTAAATGATAAGTATGTCGGTGAAAGTTATTGAAATTTAAGCATTGTGCTGTGTTTTGACAAGCGGCATTACTTTTTGCGCTTGGATATTTACAGTTTTTCGTGTATTTGAAAGATTATGCTTGATTACGACATTGTAAAAGAATAATGAAAGTTGTTCTGGTGTTTTCGATATTGTCGATGTTACGTAGGTTTGGTTTTTGTAAATCTGTTGTGTTTTTTTGCTGAAATTTCTATGGAATATGTTTTAGTGAAATTAAGTTTTTTTATATAGAAAATTGATTGTCACTATGTATGTATGAGCAGAATAATAATTATCGGAATGTAGGAACTGACGATTAATTTGAAATTCCTCTTGCCATTTTGCATTTTCAGTAAAGTCCACAGAGAAACGATTGTCGATCGAAAGCCACCCGGTAAGACATTTCGAACGTATTGATTTTGGTTTTGTTACCTAGTGTAAAAGAAGGCAGGGCCCGTGTAGAAATGTAATTACAATTACTAAGGGAATGAGACCTAATTAAAGGAATGTATTTGTTAGTGGTCTTTAGCTTGTGCGATTAATGTTATAGGTGTATAGGTGTTGATGTTCAATGACCACTATATTGAATTATTATGTATGCGTCAGTGTTAATTGATGGCTGCCTCCTTTGTTTAGGTCGTTGCAATACTGCTGAATCAGACATTGTGTTCGTTCTGGATTCTTCAACTAGCGTTACTGATGCAAACTTCAAGAAAATATTAGCTTTCATGAAAGATTTTCTGTCGGATGCTAGTATTGACTCGGGTAATGTTCGAGTGGGGGCAGTGATTTATAGCACTGATGTAGAGGTGCAGTTTCATTTGAATCGCTACAGTTCCAAGCGTGATATCCTCGATGCTGTTGACAACATTGCCTATGTGTATGGAAGCACAAATACATATGGAGGTCTGCACACAGCCAGACACAGATGTTCACTGCAGAAAATGGTGACAGAGCCGGTGTTCCTAACATCATTTTCCTCATAACTGATGGCGTTTCCAACGTCAATGCTTGCAGACGATACCAGAAGCGGAGGCTATTCGTGCAGAAAACATCCATATTTACGCTATAGGTATAGGCCTTGCAGAAACTACAGAACTCGACAAAATTGCATCATCTCCAGCAAGCGCTAACAGTTTCACTGTGGAAGATTTTAATGAGCTTCAAGGCTAAAACACACGATATTTGAATCTTACTGTCCGGTACGTATATCTCGAAGAATATTACACCTGTCATCGTCTCGTCGAAGTTGTCGTCGTTCCTTTGAATGGGGTGAACGTCTTGAGGTTGTAGCGTTTCAGTGTGTAAATGTTTGCTGTTTGCACCTCATCTGTTTCCTTAGTGATCTGTTTACACAGCTGTGCAAGCTGCGATCTTGTTTACCTGGTTGATATTTTTGTAAATTCTTTATTATTGTGTGTTTGAATTTCTCTAGTGTTTAATATCAATGCTCTTGTTTTCTGTACATTTGATTTGATATCTGCTGATGCAGTGAAATGGAGTATGAGTTGTTTGGTGGTTATTCATTGAATCTAACAGAGCGATATTGACTTTAAACAATAATTTTCATCGCCATGATTGTGATGTCACGTGTGTGTATATGCAGCAATGAATGCATGTAGAAAGAAACAATTGCGTAGTTCTGAAGTATTCCTGTTTGTCGTTACATGGACACAGTGTTGTGAATGTCTGAAAGGACAGAAAAGTGTGAAAATATGGTGAGTTAATTCACAAGAAAATGATGAGAAAAAGAAATACTTATGAATAAATGCTGGTTTATGAGCAATCTGATATATGCTCCACAGGAGAAAATTTA